>NW_026562513.1:395000-432500 GCF_027474105.1 Poeciliopsis prolifica
GATGTTTGTGTGCTTCAGTTGGTTTTGCTGTTCCAGGGTCTTTCTTTCCCCATGTGAAGGTTTTTCTTCCACTTCTCTTCCTTTGGACCCTCTGAGTTGTCAGACAGGTTTTCCTCTTTTATTGTAAATAGTTTTATTTTGTCAGTAATAAATCATGGTTGCCTATTTGCATGCGTCATGATTTTCTATTTTATCTGCAGTCACTCAGGTTGGACACTGACTCCTCCCACCAAAGTGTTTGTCATGATGTTTGCTGATAATGAAGGAACAAATAGTTCATTTGTTGGATGTTCCAGAGTGAAGAAGTGAAACTCTTTAGTGATTTTAGCTTTTTTCTATTTCGGGCTCCTGGGAACTGGAGCGTTTGATTCCCTGTGAGGAAACGAGGAAACGAGGGAACGAGGAAACGAGGGACCTGAATCAACTTCAGGGAGGAGGAGCTGCAGGTAACAACTGCTTTCACTTTCAGTTTGCTGCTCAGCAGCTGTTCACACGGTTCTGTTGGGTTCTGTTGGGTTCTGTTCTCACAGAGGCTCTGCTGATCGGAGGTGAGTGAAACCCATCTGTTCCCTCAGACTCAGCTGTTCTGTTGGGTTCTGTTTGGTTCTGTTGGGTTCTGTTTGGTTCTTTTTGGTTCTGTTGGGTTCTGTTTGGTTCTGTTCAGTTCTGTTGGGTTCTGTTTGGTTCTGTTGGGTTCTGTTTGGTTCTGTTCCCTCAGACTCAGCTGTTCTGTTTGGTTCTGTTTGGTTCTACTGGGTTCTGTTGGGTTTTGTTTGGTTCTGTTGGGTTCTGTTGCGTTCTGTTTGGTTCTGTTGGGTTCTGTTTGGTTCTGTTCCCTCAGACTCAGCTGTTCTGTTTGGTTCTGTTTGGTTCTACTGGGTTCTGTTCGGTTCTGTTTGGTTCTGTTGGGTTCTGTTGGGTTCTGTTCCCTCAGACTCAGTTGTTCTGTTCGGTTCTGTTGGGTTCTGATTGGTTCTGTTGGGTTTTGTTTGTTTTTTTTTTGGTTCTGTTTGGTTCTGTTAGGTTCTGTTGGGTTCTGTTTGGTTCTGTTCCCTCAGACTCAGCTGTTCTGTTCGGTTCTGTTTGGTTCTGTTGGGTTCTGTTTGGTTCTGTTGGGTTCTGTTGAGTTCTGTTTGGTTCTGTTTGGTTCTGTTCCCTCAAACTCAGCTGTTCTGTTCGGTTCTGTTGGGTTCTGATTGGTTCTGTTGGGTTCTGTTTGTTTTTTTTTGGTTCTGTTGGGTTCTGTTTGGTTCTGTTCAGTTCTGTTGGGTTCTGTTTGGTTCTGTTTGGTTCTGTTGGGTTCTGTTTGGTTCTGTTCCCTCAGACTCAGCTGTTCTGTTCGGTTCTGTTTGGTTCTGTTGGGTTCTGTTTGGTTCTGTTGGGTTCTGTTTGGTTTTGTTGGGTTCTGTTGAGTTCTGTTTGGTTCTGTTGGGTTCTGTTTGGTTCTGTTCCCTCAGACTCAGCTGTTCTGTTCGGTTTCATATGAGTTCAAACATGCTTTGTGTGGAAATGCTGAAATGTTTCAGATGATTATTGATGGGATAACAGCAGCATAAACTACGTTCATTGTTCCATAAATCAGATGGGATCCAGCCCAGATGTTGTTTTCAGAGATCAGCTGCAGTTCCTTCCTCTGATCTGATTGGCTGCTTCCCTCCAGGTGGTTCCACCTCATATCTGCTGTTTTGGATGTTTGTTTTCTGCCTGGTCGATATTTCCTGCAGTGATATGATCTAATGGAGAGGAAGCAGCGACAGACGGAGGAATTTAAACACATAATGAGTAACGTGTTTGTTTTATCTGGACATTTTACTGAGATCAGAGCAAAACGTTTCCTCTGTGAAACTAACAAGACTGAAAGCAAACAGTTTCTGAAAGGAACCCAAACTTTCACTGATTCTACGGGACCTGTAGAAAGTATTCACACCCTTTTTGTTAGTTTTATAAATCAATCATAATCAACTTTTTTTTTTACAGAAACAGCTCTGGACTTTGACTGGAATGTGTTTCACGGCTTTAATTTGACCTTTTGTCTTTACCAACCTGCTGAGAGTTTTATCATCTCCTCTTTCCCATTATAGGTCATGGCAACCCGGTGACCTTTCCGTCACAGTCACTCAGGTTGTGGGACGGCCTGATCCAGCCAGATTTACGCTCTGTTCCTTTCATGTGTCGATGATTTAACTGAACTCCTGACGTCAGTCTCTGCACTCAGCTCTGTGCATGTCTGCGTTCTCTCTGGGTACTCCAGGTTCCTATCGTCTTCTGAAGACTGCCAGGTTCATTAGCTGCCTTCAGGCAGTTGTTGTCAGTCCTGTGTGTCTCTGTGTTGCTGGACGGGTGACCTCTCAGAGCACTGACTAGCGGTGCTGTTGGGTTTCATACATCTCACCTTCTGGCCTTCTCGCCTCAGGTCCCGGCGTGCAGGCATGTCCCAGGCCAGCTGTCTCCTATCTGAGGACCAGTTCCGGTGCTTCATCTGTCAGAATGTCTTCACGGATCCGGTCAGCACACCGTGCGGCCACAACTTCTGCAAGAACTGCGTCACAGAAAACGTGTGTGATGATGTCCCGTTTCAGTGTCCAGTGTGTGAAAAGATGTTCTTCCCGCGACCGGAGCTGGAGGTCAACACTCTGATCGCCGAGCTGCTCGACGAGTTCAGGAGATCAGCTCTGCGCCAGAACGCAGAGGCAGAAATTCCTGGTCCAGTCAGTCGATTCACTATAAGCGCAAAGATTGCCATATTATGTGGTGTGTTTCTCTTACTTATTTCATCCTCTCAAGTCAGTCACAGCCCTGCTCTGACAGGAGAAACTGAAGAGAAGGCAAAGGGAATCATAGAGGACATTTGGACCTTTAGTTCAGCAAAGAGATGCCAGAATGTGACCTGTGGACAGAACCGGACTGCAGTGGGTCTGCTCTCTGCCGCTCAGCTGGAGCAGATCTTCACTCAGGTGATGAAGAAGGAAACTCCCAGGCTGCTGATCCGAGCCGAGCTGATGAGAGCCCAATGCTACGCCGTGGACGTGACTCTTGATCCAAACACCGTTCATCCCAAACTCATCCTGTCGGATGATGGGAAACAAGTGAGCTGTTGTAACCCAGCGGGGAATCTCCCGCATGACCCAAACAGGTTTATGTCTTTTAAATATGTTTTAGGAGAGCAGAGCTTCTCCTCCGGGAGGTTTTACTTTGAGGTCCAGGTGAAGGGAAAGACTAACTGGACTGTAGGAGTGGCCAAAGAGTCCGTCTCCCGGACGGATCGCGTCAGACGGACGCCCCGGTCCGGATTCTGGTCCGTATCTGTGAGGAATCAAAACGAGTTGTTTGGTTTGTCTTCCCCTCCCGTCCCATTATCTCTGAACTCTGGTCTGGAGACGCTGGGGGTGTTTGTGGATTATGAAGAGGGTCTGGTCTTCTTTTATGATGTCCATGCTGCTGCTCTGATCTTCTCCTTCACAGGCTGCTTCTTCACTGAGAGACTCCACCCATTATTTGGTCCGGGTCATAACAAGGATGGGACAAACAGGGCCCCTCTGATCATCACACAGGTCTCCATTGTCCCTCAGTAACGACCCGATAATCCATCTGCTTCCTTTCTCCTGCTTCTCCAAATGGTTTTGGTCTTTGATGATCCACTCTTCACTCAGACCAGCTTCTACCATCCACTGTTACTGAAATGTATTATTTTATGATGAACCTAAATACTGTTCAGTTTTCATGTATTTTTATAACTAACTTAGTGGAAAATATGTCAACTGTAGAGCACAGTGCAGACCAAATAAAGTCAGTGGTGGTAATCCTAAAACATCAGTTCCACAAATGCTGAAAGGCTATGCTATAAATGCTAATGCTAAAATGCTAATATCCTCCATGCATTTCCCTCCACAGGACCAAATCTGTCATCCATCATAATGGTTATGATTGTGGAAGCAGGAACAGATATTTCACTCTTTGTGCATGTAATTCTTGGATTTTTCAGTATTTATTTGGTTGTTGTTCACTTTTCACTTGCTCAATAAAGCTTCACATGAAAAAAAAAAAGAAAATATGATCAGTTTTGTTAAGCTAAAAGTTTACAAGACAGCCAATTCAATTTAGAATGTATCCATAAAAATTAATTTAGGGGAAGCTTGAGACAATAAATTAAAGTATCCTATGAAAAAAATGGCTGACCACAGAGAGTAAAACATAAATTAATAAATTACAAATAAATTGATTGCATTGCTATATGCACAAGAATGTTTTGTATGTTTTTATTTTGTTTGTAAAAGTCCACGGAGTAAAATATCTTTTTTTTTAAAACTTATAGAAAACATAGACAGGAGGGGCTGCAGGGGCTGCAGGTGGTGCTGCAGGATTTTAACCGGAGAAACATCATCTTGTGTTGTTGGGGGAAGGACCGGCCCGGACACTTGGCGAAGGAGACCCCGCGGATACATGACCGCCGCCCCGGAGGACAGCAGCGGTGTTGAATGTGAGATATCAGATGGTTTGGATGCAGATCTCCAAGGTTTCTCCTCTCTCATTCTCTCATCTACCTCGATCCACGTCCCTTATGTCTGTTGCTGGTATACATATTTACATATATGTATAGATCTGCATATTTCTGTGTCTCCAGTATGAATATCGATGATGTGTCAATTCGCTCAGCGGTCCCTGGTGGTCTAGTGGTTAGGATTCGGCGCTCTCACCGCCGCGGCCCGGGTTCGATTCCCGGTCAGGGAACTGTTGTTTTCTCGAAAAACTGTTGTTTTTGTCTATGTGACGAGATCATCGGACGTTCATTTAGCCGTTTTCAAAGTTTCTTCTTAACTATCCTTAAAACGAGCAGCATCAGAAAAGTATTTGATCAAATTAATCCATTGTTTTTTGTTTAAAAATGTTTCTTTCCAGCATTTTTCCATCAAAAGGTCGTTGTTCTTCATTTTAGACAGAGACAGTTTATTGTCATTCCACTGCACATTTAAAAATGTACAAATATAATAAAGAAATGTCGTTGCAAAGCTCCAATAATAAGAAAATAATGAGCATTAATAAAAGTATTAAAAAAACAGAGTGACTGAAACGCGATTAACTTCGGGGATAGATGACCTGCTGCAGTCATTTTAGCAACAAATGACAAAATGCTCGCCTCCTTCGAGCCGGATTCGAACCAGCGACCTAAGGATGCCTGGCAGATGCCTCTACAGTCCTCCGCTCTACCAACTGAGCTATCGAAGGCAGCTGGGAAGCACGGGGTCACCGTGACGTATTTCACGGAGCAACAGTCTGCAGTGACGCTGGCATGACGTCACAGTTGAGTTTTACTTTTATTTCACTGTATGGATACATGACAGGACTCATCATTTAAATTTCATTCGTTCTTTATTTATCTTCTTGTATTAATCATTCATACTCCAGCAATTATTTATGCCATATTTACACTCTTTTTTTGTGTGTTTTTGTTTAACTTTTTCATGCTTTCACATCAGCACCTATGATCACGTCTCTCCTTCCACTACAAGATGCCACCGAAAGTAATCCACACATTTACTGGTGGGGAGAGTTCAGTGGGGATGAGACATGATGGTGGTTTAAACCAATAAAAACAATAAATCACACTATGAAGCTACAGAAGAAGATTAGGGCCACTGAAAAATGAAAACACAATTATGAAATTCACCTCAGAAATCTCAGAACGTTTTCCCCAAATCCTGAGACTAAAATGAGAATCCTAACATCGACGACAAGTTTAAAGTCTAAATTAAACTCAGAATTTTGAGTTCATAGTTGGACTTCTGAGAAAAAAGTAAATGATCTGTTTTTCCAGAGGCTCTAATCTTCTTCCGTATGAATCCCATCTGGCCTCACGCTGCACACGCTCAGAAGAAAAACTCGTGCGTTCGCCAAAGAGCAAGAAAACATTGATGACAAATGGAGGTGATTCTGGAACAGTTTTTAAAGTTCCAGCATCACGACGACAGCATGAACACAGCTGCAGCTTTCAGTTAGAAAAACGTATTACAAGTCACACTCAGATAAAAGTCTACCATGAAATTCCTTTTCCAAAGAAAAGATGCAAATCAGCTTCATTTCTGTACACAGAGAACAAAAGACGCCATATTTGATAATACTGTCTTCACTAGCAGAAGATAACATAAAAAACGGGATAATTAATACAACATAAATGTACAAAATAAGAAAAAAGGCAATTTATTCTATAATAGTGTTAATAAAATGCTACTAAAAAGTAAATATGCAGCTAAAAAATGTATTAAAGACATGAAGAGTGGAGGGAGTACCATCATTAGGACAACCAGCATCAGGTAGACGATGATGACGATGATGATGATGCCCAAATATAACCCGGGATTCTTCTGACCCGGGTCGTTAACAGAACCTCACAGGTTCAAATAGCTGGGATAAAAAGTGCATCTACAAGTGTTCTCATTGGTCGAGCTTAAACATGGCAGCCAATCAGAAGCAGTAGACTATCTGGTGATACAAAGCTGCGTTCAATGTACCTCGGAGAAAAAAGTCAGAATTTCTATCGTACCAGTTTTGACCTTTACTCTGATGAAAATATTTTATCCTCACCAAGATAAAATGAAAAGCTTTTACACTTTTCTGTTGCCAAATAAGGTCATAATTTATAGAAAAATGTCAGAACATTTTTAGTTCCTGGATACTTTTTGTAATGGAGAAAAGCTACTGGATGAAACTATATTTTACACTTTTATAGTAAACAATCAAACGTGACATGAGTGAGGTTCTGACATTGAATGCTAACAGAACCATTCGGACCCTCCTAACCTGGCTGTGAACGCACCGCCAGGTTTGGTGAGTTCACCTCAACACAAGGAAGCATTCAATGACAGTCGGGACAAAACGGCGAGCGTCGGTACCGACTGATATGACTAAGAACAAGAAAAACAAACGTAGTTGTGACCCGGAGGCCCGGTTCTTCCGAATCTTCACAGAACAATCATGAACTCGGCGCTCCAGCCTCTGAATCAAAGCGAAGAATGAAGTGATGAGGAAACGGCGCTTTGCTCCAGCTGCCCACCAGGAGGCGCCACCTCACCACAGCGTAAACAAAGCCAGCCCATCTGTTGGTCCCTCTGAACGAACCACACAAGTTGTTTCACTCTACTGCTATTCTGAACTACATTCATACACCTTCTCTCTCTTCCTCCTCCTCTTCCTCCCTCTCTCCTCTTCTTCCTCCATCCTCTTCCTTCCAGTTTTTGCTGCTTTTTCCCAACTTTTTGTTCGTTCATTCAGTAAAGTTAACTTGTTGCTGTTCTAGATGTTAGTACCCATTCATTCTCACTCTTGTTTAGTACCGAGACCCACAAGCTTCCTCTTCCTCCCCCGTTACCTCCTCTTCCTCCCCTACTGCTCGTTTGATGCGCTGGTTTAAAAAATGTGGAGAAACTTGCATTGAAAGGCTAAGCCAGCGTTATTGTCTCTGAAGAACTCGGTCGCTGTCCTCCTCAAATTCTCCTAAGTGCTGGCAGAGAGTCTTCCTCCTCTTCCTCTCTCACTTCTCTACCAGTGCATCTTCCTCTGTGATGCCCTGAGCTCGGAGCTCCTCCAACACGTTGTCCAGGTGACCCGGGTCGGGGAATCCGTGGCCCGTCAGGTTGGACCCGAACTCCGTCTTATGGTGGACCTGGAAGTGAAGAATGACATCTCGTTGTTAGCGTGGTTAGCACGGTTAGCTCGGGGGTTTGCGCGGACTCGGCACCTCGTTCCAGATGACGGTGTCGGATTCTCCCGTGGTGCTGGACGTTCCGACGGAGAAGATGAGGCGGCGGTCCCACGCCACCAGCAGCAGCCTCAGAACCTGCAGACGGGTCGGAGAGAAGCCGCGTCAGCAGAACCGCTGTTACAATCTCCAATCTGGAGATTCTTTCATTCTTCTGCCTTTCTGTTGTTTCGTTGTTAATTTGTTGTTGTGTGATATTCCACAGCAACATGTCCTGGATGACATCATCAGCTGTTAGCTAGCTCTGCTTTCCTTCTGCTGCTCCTCTTTAAATCTCTTTCTGGCCGTTTGGTTCGAAAGTCAGGCACAGACGTTAGAGTAGGGGATGATCTTTCTTTTGCCTCTGATCTTCTGAGATGCTAATCAGCAGCTTTGTTTCCTTAGTAACGCATCATAAGTACCAGTGTAAATAAAGGCTAACGTTGCAGGTGTTGTTACCTTGCGTCCCTTCTCGCTGTCTGGGAGGTAGCAGTGTCGCGGGAAGCCTCTGGCAGTGAAGGGCTTCCCCGGGTTGGGGTGCTCTGGTCCCTGGAGGAAAAGCTTCCCGTTAGTGTCTGATGGCAGCGCGTTAGCGAGCGGCGTGCGCCGCGGCTCGGTACCTGAATCCCTGGCGGTATGTTGTAGATGATACGGATGCTCTTGCAGTCGGGGTGACCCGGTAAGGAGTGGGGGATGACGTGGTACTCCATCTTCCCGGCTGGCTGGTTGCCGGTCTTCACGCCGTAGATGGTCTTACAGGTGGGACACTGGAGGCTGAGACAGGAAGTCGGGTTATTTTCCTGCTCAGAGACCTTAGGCCTGGTTCTAGGCCTGGTTCTGGACCTGGTACTGGACCTGGTACTGGACTGACCTGCCGTCCTTGTTGCCGTTGTTGTACATTGCCACCAGACACTGGAAGTGGTACTGGTGTCCGCACTGAGCGAGCCGACCCACCGACTCTGCCTTGGAGACGGGTCCAACGCCCGGACCTTTGTACCCGGACGGGCCCCCAAGTGGCTCCATGCAGATGGTGCAGTCCTGGGAGAGACCCACAGAACCGACGTTAGTCTGCAATATCGTCACAGATTCATCAGCTGTGGCAGTCAGAGGCAGGACTCACCTCCTCTGGGGGGCTTTTTACTTTCTGCAGGTATTTCTTCACAACCTCCTCTGGAGTTTTACCTGCAGAAACACAAGAAATGAAGACAGAAAGTGTAAATCAGGCCTTTTAAAGATTTCACATAATTTAATGCAGAGGATTTGAAAAGAACAGACTTCAACAGAAATACCAACACAGCTCATTAAATCACAGTGTCATCAACAAATTCATTAATTTGACTAATTTAATTCCATGAAACATCAGTTTAGACTCTTCACACACAGAGGGTTTGATATCAGGGAGTAAAACTGAATATATTTGGTATCAAACTGATATCAAGCTGATACCGATACTTCGAACAAAATATTTAAAAAACATATTTGCGTGTATTTTTCCTAAATAAACAAACTGCAAAAAAATGATCATTTGAGAGAAAAGTGAAATAAAATTAAGAGATGAGAAACTACAATGCAAAAATAAAACAATGAAACTAAAGTATGGCTGATACCATTATTATCAATCTGATACTGACATCAACATTATTGATCTGCCTACTTCTAATGTATATTATATAAATTGTACACAAGTTTTCTGTTCAATTTGGTGATTTAGACTTTCAGTTGAAGAAACCTGCAAACTTTTCAAACAGTTTTCCTTCCACCTAACTTCCCCCAGAATGTTGAGATGACAGAAACCATTTGAAACGCATCATGGTGACGACGCTGAAGGTAACCTGAGCAGCGGTTGCCAGGTTGGAGCTCACCTTTGCGGACCTGCTTCTTGGTGGTCTTCCTGCAGGAGTGGTTGAAGCCCGGTACCGGCTTGATGTCGCTCTTGCTGACGGGCGGGGGGTGCAGCACCAGCTTGGGCGGCCGGGTCAGGCACACGGGCAGCGCCGCGGCGCTCATCAGGATCCCGGTGATCCCTGAAACAGAGAGCAGAGCGGATTGGATCCGGACCTCGGCTCGCTCTGCGATCAGATGGAACCTGCTGGGCGGTTCTTACCGGCCAACGCGGGGTGGACCGGGCTGGACCCGTTCAGGTTCTTCACCGGCACGGTGGGAACGCTGCGGGAGAAAACACATGGCGGTTAGTGAGGAGCGTTCCCACTGCTCCCAGGCTGGTGCAGGAAACTCACAGACAAACACCGATGATCGTCATTCCCAACATCTAAAACCTGGTTCAGCAGGCGGAGAGCCAGAAACAGACCGGGTCAACCGGACCGATCACCACAGAAACAGAACCGCTCACTCCTCTGACAGAACGACTTCCAGAGCTAATCCTGGGAGTTTCCATCGGCTCAGAGACGGACGTCAGCCAGAGGATTACCTGATCCGTCACCAACACCGTCATCATCCTCTGAGAGCGCCGAGAGCGCATGTAGCACACAGACACACTGGATCACTCTGTGGATCACACTGTGGATCACTCTGTGGATCACTCAGTGGATCACACTGTGGATCATTCTGTGGATCACACACTGGATCACTCTGTGGATCACTTTGTGGATGTGGATCACTCTGTGGATCACTCAGTGGATGTGGATCCCTCTGTGGATCACTCAGTGGATCACTCTATGGATGTGGATCCCTCTGTGGATCACTCAGTGGATCACACTGTGGATCACTCTGTGGATGTGGATCACTCTGTGGATGTGGATCACACTGTGGATCACTCAGTGGATCCCTCTGTGGATCACTTTATGGATCACTGTGGATCACACTGTGGATCACTCTGTGGATCACTCTGTGAATCACACTGTGGATCACACTGTGGATCACTCTGTGGATCACTCTGTGGATCACACTGTGGATCACTCTGTGGATCACTCTGTGGATGTGGATCACTCTGTGAATCACACTGTGGATCACACTGTGGATCACACTGTGGATCACTCTGTGGATCACTCTGTGGATCACTCTGTGGATCACTCTGTGAATCACACTGTGAATCACACTGTGGATCACACTGTGGATCACACTGTGGATCACTCTGTGGATCACTCTGTGGATCACTCTGTGGATCACTCTGTGGATCACTCTGTGAATCACACTGTGGATCACTCTGTGGATCACTCTGTGGATCACTCCACAGACCCAACACGCAGCACACGGTGTGTTGGGTCAGATCTGCATTCCAGGCTACTGGACCGGGTCAGGCTGCTGTGGTGCTGAGTTCAATGTTCCTATGAAACCAAACGGTGCGTTCAATGTTCTTGTAAATGCTCTGTCATCTCGCATTCCCTCTGCGCTTCATAAGCTCATAATAAAAGATGTTGAGAAGGAGACGAACAGCGGGCCCCTCTGCCTGGGGCGACCCCCCCCCCCCCCCCCCACACACACACACACAGCACGGTTTCCTGGGAGAGGCGACCGTTACTGAGGGATGTTGGAACTTTGTCTGTTTAGTTCTGATGTGCAGAAGCAGAGGAACTCTGACAGATTCCTTCAGAACTGGAGGTTCTGCAGCTCTGAACCGGATCAGGATGAATCGCTGAGCTGCATTTGGACTGAGACACCGTCTGGGTTCTGACCCAGCAGCTGGAGCAGAAGTAACTCTGGGTTCTGGTTCGGACCCAGATCCTCTCTGACTCATTAACGGATGATTAGCGGATCAGAACCGACCCTCTCTGCAGCTGCAGCTCCCCCTGCTGGCCTGAAGCTGCAGCCTGTTGCAGAACCAACAGGTGTCTCCATGTTCCCACGGCCCTCCCTCTTTCCCATCATCCCCCTCTGCAGAGCAGGAAACACATCGTTTGCTCCAGGCCAATATTTACTTCTACAGTGTGTGAGAGCGGAGGACAATGTGTGTTAAATGCCTTCACAGCTCTGTGTGTGTGTGTGTGTGTGTGTGTGTGTGTGTGTGTGTGTGTGTGTGTGTGTGTGTGTGTGTGTGTGTGTGTTTGAGCAGTGATGCTGAGTAGAACAGAAACATTGTCTGCTCTCTGTAACCCAGAAATTATTCCCGTCCCTGTCCCATTTCACACACACGTCTCAACAAGCCGTGTACACACACACACACACACACACACACACACACACACACACACACACACACACACACACACACACACACACACACACACACACACACACACACACACCGGACCTTCACATCTGCAGCTTCTGGACTGAATAAGGATGAAGCGATACACTGTGAGGTTTAAAAACACACAAGAGGGGAAAATGTTTGAAAGTTTCCTGAAAGTCTAAACCAATCAGAGGCAGAGTAGGGTGGAAACTCTCCTGTGATTGGCTGTGGGTTCTGCTGCTCAGATAAACAGGATTTAACCAGCAGAGAAAATGAAGCTTCAGCCATAAACAGTCTGAAAATCATCAGCAACTGAATCATCACAGGTCATCAGACATCCTCAGGTTTTCCTCTCATCCCTCTGCTGCTGCTGATTAATGTGCCGAGCGGAGTGGGACTGATCAGACTGATCAGACTGATCAGACTGATCAATAAGTGATCATTCACACCAGGACTGCTTCGTTTGCCTTAATCACTCAATACTGAATATTTTTTGCCTGAGAAGGTGATGACTATAACAAAATCACTAGGTTTGCAACATTGGGGTGAATATTGTTAACCACACTGATCTTAACTGATGCAGATCGACTCCTCATGTATCGTTGGTCAGCCTGTTAGAGGAAACAGGCTCATTTATACCCAGTATCACTCTGACTCCAACCTTCTTCAGGTCACACAGTGTTGGTGCAGTTTGTGCTCCTCCCACTTTTATGAAGTCAAAATGACTTTTAAACTTTCATTAATATCTTCAAACCCAAAGCAGCACAAATAATAATTTTTGCTGCACAAGCCAGCAGTAAGGTGGTCGAGTTTATGGACACGGATTCGAACAGGCGGCCGGTTTATTGGTCCATCTCCTGTCAGGATTGTTCTAGAATCATTGAGGCGCATCAGGGTGTATGAATACATTTGATCTGGTTTTGATTAGAGAAAATCACAATAGGGCGAGGTGTTGGGGTCAACGGGTCACCGATCCATCAGCCATGTTTTTACCCAGGGAGAACCCACAGGTCCACCGGGAGAGCATGCAGAAAGACTCCCAGACCGGGATTCGAACCCGGGACCTTGTATCTGTCCGCCCTGGAGCACAGGTTGCGAGCAGATCCATCGCTGCTGAACACGTTTTATGAAGTCGATTAAATGTGACGCATCAGCGTGGAAAAACATCAGAGGAAGAAAAAGGAAGACGACCAATAGAGACGTGTTTTCAGGACACAGACAGGAGAGGAAGAGTAGGGTCAGAATATAAAGCAGGGCTGGAGGGGGGCGGGCATTGTGCTGCTAATGTGTCCCAGGCCTGGCCCCGCCAACAAAGGTTACTGTGGAGACCAACAATGGGGCTCCGAGGGGCTCCGAGGGGCTCCGAGGGGCTCCGAGGGGCTCCGAGGGGCCCCGGCGGCCAAGAGGAGCCAGGAGGAGAGGGAGGGGCAGGAGGAGAGAGAGGGGCAGGAGGAGAGGGAGGTGCAGGAGGAGAGAGAGGGGCAGGAGGAGAGGGAGGTGCAGGAGGAGGAGAGGGAGGTGCAGGAGGAGAGAGAGAGGGGCAGGAGGAGAGGGAGGTGCAGGAGGAGAGAGAGGGGCAGGAGGAGAGGGAGGTGCAGGAGGAGGAGAGGGAGGTGCAGGAGGAGAGAGAGGGGCAGGAGGAGAAGGAGGTGCAGGAGGAGAGGGAGGTGCAGGAGGAGAGAGAGGGGCAGGAGGAGAGGGAGGTGCAGGAGGAGAGGGAGGTGCAGGAGGAGGAGAGGGAGGTGCAGGAGGAGAAGGAGGCGCAGGAGGAGGAGAGGGAGATGCAGGAGGAGGAGAGGGAGATGCAGGAGGAGGAGAGGGAGATGCAGGAGGAGGAGAGGGAGATGCAGGAGGAGGAGAGGGAGATGCAGGAGGAGGAGAGGGAGATGCAGGAGGAGAGAGGGAGATGCAGGAGAAGGAGAGGGAGGTGCAGGAGGAGGAAAAACAGGAGGAGTAGGAGGAAGAGGCCCAGCTGGAAAATAAAAGCTGCATCCTGCTGACGTCTGACTGTGCTTTGAAACCCAAAACGCATCTCCAGAAAACTGATCAGACCACACACACACACACACACACACACACACACACACACACACACACACACACACACACACACACACACCCAACTGAGAGCAGAATGGGGAGGATTCACACAGCAGCTTCAGGCCCCAAGGTGGTTTGTGACAGGAAGTGGATCGGCTGTGTGACAGGAAGTGGATCGGCTGTGTGACAGGAAGTGGATCGGCTGTGTGACAGGAAGTGGATCGGCTGTGTGACAGGAAGTGGATCGGCTGTGTGACAGGAAGTGGATCTGTTTCCACTCTCAGCTGGTTTCTGACTGAAACAGCCCCCTACTCCAGCTGGTTTCTATCGGACCGATCCGATCCAGACTGAGGAGCCATGTTGTTACATCATGATCTCCCGATGGTGAAGTTCTGGAGCAGAACTAAAAATGTTCAGTCGACTCCTCCAAACCTGTAGGAGGCGCTGTGCATCCAGCATCCAGGTTTGCAGTAAACATCACAACAAAGCACAAGGAGTCTTTGTGTGGAGTCATGATGAAGTCAAGTTAAAATATGGATCATCTTCCTCACACTAGCATCACAAATGAGACATTAAAGCTTCAACAGGATCCTTCCTGTTGAAGCTGATCACCCCCATGAGGAGATGAGATCCATGAGATCCATGAGATCCTTCTCTGGACACATTCTGACGTTCCTCATGGATCCATAACAGATCTGAGGTTCAGGAGGAAGTGCTGACCTTTGAACTCTGCTGCACAAATCCTACACAGACTCAGAGAAATCCAGTGTAGTGGTTACATGTCCAAGGAAGCTGCAGCTGTCTGGACTTTGGTCCAGAACTGGAATGATCCGGGTCGTCTGGTCCCGACCGGCACCATCAGAGGAGTGCAGCTGCATGCTGGGGCCTGCAGCAGGACTGGCTGCTGATCAGGACATGCTGAGGCACAACTAGCATGTCTTATTGCATCACAGAGGGAAATAATCTGCATGATGCAATAACTGCTCAGGTTCATCAACTCCTTCATGTTAAAGGACCAGAGCAGGTAAAACCAACTGCTTCCAGCTTTACGTCGTCTTATAATGCTTGTCCCTCATCAAAAATAAACCTGGAGTGTTACTTTGATTCTTTCATGAAAGAATCATGCTGCCCCCTCGACCAGACCTCGGATAAAGTGGAAGAAAATGGACGACTGAGAAACAATTTAATCTCCACTGAGCCGTTAAAACACCTGGTTGGACATAGCCCGCCCCGTGCAGCTCCCCTACTCAGCTCCTTCAGACTAGCCAGCAGCTATTAGCAAATAGCTGGTGGAACTGCTGAGCTCATTATAGGAGCTGCGTCTCAGAGCAACGCTGGTAAAATCAGAAAAGGGTTAATAAAGGAGCCATGTTTGGACGCCTTCTTGAAGGCGGAGCTTCACAAAGAGCAGGAGCTTTTAAAGAGACAGAGACCCAATTTTAAGGTCTTAAACAAGGAAGAAAAACTTTCTTTTAAGTCATGATACACATAACAACTGATGTTGACATAGTTACTTAATGGTTCTCTCCATGTGGGTGAGAACATGTAAAAATGTCCCTTCAATCATATAAATGTAACTATAATAAAATCTCTACAGGGTTGATACGTCCAAAAGGCTCAGCAAACAGCAAAAACAGCAACAATTAAGAAACACTTTAAATGCCAGAGAAGTCCTCCAGACCACTAGGGGGAGTCTAGAGCAGTTAATATCACTTCCATAAATATGCTGCTGTTGTGCTACATTATAAAACACTAAGAGTGTGAAAAGCTTTTGGTCATTACGGTACAGCATGACATCTCGTCTGTGGTGACAGTCTGAGGTCATTCGGTTTGGTTCTGACTCCCCCTGCTGGTGTGGAGTGAGACTGCAGCGTTTAAACCTGTTGCATTTGTTCCTCCTCTGCTCTGACTCACCCTGAGGCGATGAGCGCTCTGGACTGCGCCATGGCGATCCTCTGCAGCGCCGGCCTGCTCAGCCCGGCCAAGCTGGACCGCTGCGGTAAGGGGGCGTGGCACGCCGCCGTCGACGATGGCGCGCGTTGCGGCTTCATCACCACGGGCGACGGAGAAGGAACCGGGGGGGGGGCGTGGTGACGGCGCTGGCGGGGGTGATCAGCGTGGCGTCGGTACCGGTTCTGTTGCTGAGGAACAGGAGAGCTTGGGCGGAATGGAGGGCGGGTTCTGGTTGGAGGCGGGCGGCTGCGGCGGTTGTGGCGGCGGCAGCGCCGGCGGCGGCGGCCTGCTGGAAGGCGCTGAGAGGCCCATGGAGGAGGCGCCGGCGGTGAGGGCGGCCAGCGACTGGGCGAACAGCTGGGCGTTCCTCCGCGGCGACGCCGTGTTCTTGGTGATGGCCAGGCCGTGCGGCAGCGTCTGGTAGTAGGCGGGGCTCTGCTGCAGGCCCCGCCCCAACGTGGCCGACTTCGACGGGCTGAGCGGGCGCGATGCAGGGGGGCGGAGTTCTTGGGGCGCTGCATGGTTAGAGCCCGCCTGTTCAGAGTCTGGATGGCCGCGGCGCCGCCTCCTGCTCCTCCGGCGCCTCCTGCACCGCTCTTCACGCTCAGGACCAGCATGCACTGCTGGCAGGAACACGGCTGGCCCAGACCCAGAACCGGCAGGCCGCCGTTAGAGGTGACGGGGCCTCCCACCCCCATGCTGGCCCCAGACACCCCGACGCCCAGCAGGGCCCCGTCAGGCCCCCCCCTCCTCCCACCGCGCCTCCTTTGGGGACGGGCAGCGGACCGGACACCAGCGGGTAGGCCAGATCGGCGCGCCGCTGGATCCGCCGGCACCGCTGGCTCTGCCGGTTCACCTGCGGGTCGGAACAAAACCAAAACTTTGTCAGAATCAAGAATCAATTTAATTTACATAATTTAATTGAGATTCTTAAATAACTGTCTTTGCTGGATTCAAGAACATCACTGGAAAGTTGAGTGGAAGGAAAAAACTTTAATTAAAGCAGCTTTGTGAGGACTGGAAAGGGAAGTCCATCAAAGAGTTTGGATGTGTGAAACACAGATATTCAGATCATCAGAGATCCACCAGAACCGGATTCCTATATCAAAAGCAAAAACATTTTAGTCTCCTTTTTTCTAACCTGCTGCTGCAGATATTTATCAAAATCTGAGTCCAAATCACTGCTGCGAGAACCAGATCTGCTCAGTGACCAGGACACTCCCATCACTTCCTGTCTGCTGACCTGCGTCATGTTCTTAAAGTCGATGAGGTAGCAGAAGCCGAGCGGCGTCAGGTCCAGGCAGGTCTGCTGGCGGCTGTGGGCGCTCTCGATGGCGATGGCCACCTCCATGTCGTACGGCGTCCAGGTTCCCGCGTCGTTCTCCCACTCCCACTGCCAGCCCTGACCCGGGGCGGAGGCCGGGTCGTAGAAGGTCCTCCGGACCGGACGGATTTCCTGGAACGGACAAAAGGAAATAACGTTCCTGATGTTGCTTCATCCAGCGATGCGTTTGGACTTCAGAGAAAACATTTCTTTGGGTTTCCTCCGAGTTCTGCTGGGACTGCTCAGACCCAGAGATCAGGTTTCTGCTACAAATGAATGTTTTGTAGGTTTTGTGTCTCAGAAATGCAGAAGGAGACAGAGATGTCAGTATTTGTCCCGAGTCGTGTCCTCTGAGGCCTCATGCATGACTTTCATTAACATAGTTGGCCTGAAGGGAAAACTCCCTGCAGCTCCATGCAGTCACTCTGAGATCACATCACAGAACTTTCATCTGTTCAGCTTTATTCTGCTGTTTCACTCTCAGGCCCAAACAAACAATCCAAGCCAATAAATATCCCTAAACCCCAATAAACCCGACGGAACAATGGCTCTCTGTGGCAGGACGGCGGGGGGACGGCAGCAGGACGGCGGCGGCAGGATGGCGGCGGCAGGACGGCGGCTGGGCGGTGGCAGGACGACAGGATCATAATAACGATCCATAGAAACCAGCAGAACATCAAACGACGACTGAATGATCGATTGTATCGTTTGATATCTGAGCCGACAGTAACAAGCGAGTATCTCCACTCTGTGTGTGTCTGCCTGGTCATGTGACATCATAATGATGCATTTCTACATAAACCCGTTTGTCGCCCTGGGTTTCATTTGCTGGTTGGTGATAGTTAACAGTTTGGTCCAAATTAAAAGTACGTTTTGCTTCAGCTTCGTATCCATGCAGCAAATATGTATTATTCAGGAAGTTCATGCAGGGCCACAGAAAATCAGTCCAGGGCAGCAATTGGGTCCCGGGCCGCAGCTTGGAAACCCCTGGACCGGGGCAGTTACCGTACCGATAACCTCCAACAATAACTGTAAATTATAATCCATAAATATTCTAAAACTAAACGTTGAGACGGCCTCGGTTTTTTCTCCCACTCTTACGATGAAAGAAGAAATAATTAATATCTTAAAAAATATGATTGTAATCAGCTGTACATTCTTCCTAAATTTAAATCACCCTGAGGCTAAATAGCCTCAGGGTGATTTAAATACTTTTTCATCATCATTTTTTATTGATGTGAATCAAAAAATACTAGAAAACCCGGAGCTGAACGTTCACTTCCATGTCTCCTGAACATGCATTTCTATGAATATGAACTTAATTTCTGGAAGACCGGACGGTTCATCTGCCTTCAACGTGACGGAGAGCGGCCTGGAGCGGGAGGACCATCTGGCCTTCATGTTCTCTGACCCTTCACACACACACACACACACACACACACACACACACACACACACACACACACACACACACACACACACACACACACACACACACACACACACACACACACACACACACACACCTGCAGAGTGACCAGCAGGCAAACAGATGTCCGGTTTCTGTCTGGAAGAATTTTCCACTTCAACGTTTTTCCCATTCCAGGAGTTTAGGGGTTAAAAGAAACCAGCTGAACATCGTGGAGAATCCGCCTTCAGTCCTGCAGGCTTCTTCTTCTTCTTCACTCTAAAACAGTGACTGCATGACTTGTGACTTTTCTCCCTCGCAGCTCAACTTTCTCACTTCAAAACACGCTAATCGCTAATTTCAGCAACATGAAGCGCAGCGGTTGACCTGCAGTCTGACCTTTCTGCTCTTCAAAAGGCTCCTGACGGCCGGAGCTGCAGGCCGCTGACGCAGCGCGGACAGAAACGACAAAACTCATGAAGCCTTGATGAAGCTCCAGGGCTACACTGCCCACTGGAGAAGGTCAAAGGGCAATCTGTGGCACATTTTCAGCTGGATCAGCAGAGTTGAGGCTGAGGCAGCAAACAGGAAGTGGAATCATCGTTCAGCTGAGAGACAGAAACTGGTCTGACCGCCGCTCACGTCATCACAACAGGCTGAGTTCCTGGAATGAGAAAAACTCTTGTCTAAAGCTTTTACTTTGAAACAAGCCGGTTCTGCACCAAGTTTCAGTCGGGTCAGACGAAGGACCCAGGAGTTCAGCCGATCAATCAAAAGAAGAAGAGATCAGTTTACAGTGAATAGATCAACTATTCGCTCCTTTCTGTTTCTGCACAAATGAATTCAATCCAAACAAATCTCTGTTCACTCAGTAAGAGACTCGGACTGAAATAGACGCTTTAAAGGAAGGGAATATTTATCCAATCACTAATCAGGGCCGGCAACTAACAATTATTTCATCATTCTGATAATTAATTAGATAAAAACAATTCTGATTTAAAATAGATTAAACAATGCTTCTTAGACTTGGACTAGACCTGAATCTGGACAAATAATTAAATTATTTGAATAAGAAAATATGTATTTTATAGCCTAAAGAGCAACGGCAGCATAACTTTAGTAAAAACATGTTCAGACTGAACATCAGGACGGTGCCGGCTAATCTGAGGATCATCTTTTGGATTTACTGCTTTATAACTGGATAGTAAAGGCTGTTAAATAAAGTTTATTTCACAGAATCTGAACCAGGTGAAAGTAAATTCACAGAAAACCTGAATGCAAACTTAGAACAGCTTTGGCTTGATTGCTGCTGTTTGAGATATGTTTGATCAATATTAACCAATCAACTGATTATTTCACTAACCGGTTCATTGAGATTAATCTAGTTAATTGTTTTAGCCAGTTTTAGATAAACTCTGAGTTAATAGAAACTATTCAGAAACAGAGACAACAATGACATAAGAAATTTTCTTTAACATTACTGTCTGAAATAAACCAGAGAGAAAGTCATCCAGATTATCATCATCATCATACTCATCATCATCATCATCATCATCATCATACTCATCATTATCATCATCATCATACTCATCATCATCACTATCATCATCATTATCATCATCATACTCATAATCATCATCATTATCATCATCATACTCATCATCATCATCATACTCATAATCATCATCACTATCATCATCACCACCATCATCATCACTATCATCATCATCATCATACTCATCATCATCATACTCATAATCATCATCATCATCATCACTATCATCATCACCACCATCATCATCACTATCATCATCATCATCATACTCATCATCATCATACTCATCATCATCATCATCATCACTATCATCATCACCACCATCATCATCACTATCATCATCATCATCATCATCATACTCATCATTATCATCATCATACTCATCATTATCATCATCATCATCATTATCATCACCAACATCATCATCATCACTATCATCATCATCATACTCATCATCATCATATCATCATCATCATCATCATCACTATCATCATCATACTCATCATCATCACTATCATCACTATCATCATCATACTCATCATCATCATCATCACTATCATCATCATACTCATCATCATCATCACTATCATCATCATCATCATACTCATAATCATAATCATCATCATCACTATCATCATCATCATTATCATCATCATACTCATCATCATCATCACTATCATCACTATCCTCATCCTCATGTCCATCGTTCCTGCTGCTGAGATTATTCTGACTCCATCATGCTCCGGTTGCTGGTTCTGCTCATGTGACCTGCCCCTTCCGGTCCAGTAACTCTACACGCAGAGTTTCAGAACAACTTTCCAAGCAGAAGCAGTGGTCTGACCTCTGACCTCTGGGGGTTTTATCCATTCATCATAAAGCAGAGTTTCCTCTCGTTCTCCCGTCTCCGCCCTCTCCCTCACATTTTCACCCCTCTCCTACTTTTGACTTTGCGCCGACTCTTGCTGCCTTCTACTCTGCGTGCGTCTCGTTGTCTTTGTCCCACCTTGAAAAAGTCGTCTCCCTTGAGTTTTGGGTTCAGACTCAATTTTCAGCTTCAGAGAGTGTGAGAATAAAACGCAGGAAAAAAACAAGCGCAGTGGGAGAGAGATCAGATGAACCAAAGAAGAGCTACATGAAAGAAAAGCGAATCCACACGGGCTGCAGACAGACACACACACATCCTCTGAAATGTGTGTAAACGCTGCTGTGTGAGGATTCAGTCCAGGTTTCACATCCATCTCTCACAACTCAAACAGTTTCTCTCACCGTCTGACTTCACGTCAAACCAAACCTTTCCTGTTTAGGTCAGTTAGGATCCTTAGAGGACGTTCTGACATGTGACCCAGAACAGCATGAGGATCCTGGATGAAGCCGCTGGAGGTCATCCTCCTCAGAGAAACAGGGCTGAAGCGCCGCTCAGAGAGGAAGAAGCCATGAAAACAGACTGCAAATGTTCTCAGGGACATTTATTGGACACACGTTCAATAAATGTCTGAAATGGGCTGAAATGATTCATCGTGACGAATCAATTTCTTAAATAGTCATCGACTAGTTTTCTGATCAATTAATCATTTACTACACAAAAACTACAAAAAACATAAAAAAGGCCATTTGCTGAGAGAACAACACAGTTAGAGCTGTAATTAAGACATTACAGCTCTAACTGTTCAAAAACATCAACACAGGTTGAACTGAAGATGAAAACCTGTCGATGTTCTACCCAGAATGCCCAGAGTGGCAGTTTTAGTTTCACCAGGTTCAGACAAAAACACCTTTCCTATTTCTGATAGCTAATTATTAACCGATTGATAAAAACAGATTTTGTATCAGTTTTCTATTTTCATAAACTCTGTCTCAGGCTAATTATTAAATATGCGATCAAGAACTGTTACTGTTTTTTAGAAGTAGAATGATTAATTTACTGTGAAAATCTTTACTTTCCATCAACAGATGAACCAATTTTGTCTGTTCATGGTGCAATTTGGAGGTGTGTGTGCTTCCTGAGCTCTGGTTCAGTTCTGTGGATTCTGCTCACTGAACTCGTTATTGTTATTAATATGCGTTGAGTTTTACTAAACTACACTTGTTCTCCTGATCGTCTCTGAGGCTCATTAGTGGCTGCAGACGTGTTGCGCCGCCATCAGAGGACGCCGCCGAGTTATTCTCAGCTTTTCCTTCTCAGCTGTTTGGAGACAGGAAAGAAACCCAAATAAACACAGAAGCGTTTCCTCTGGTGGGAAACCAAGGAAACGTGTCAGCTTCAACAACTTCCTGCGGCTGAACCAGGAGCGCCTCTGCAGCCGTCCTGATCACACACACACACACACACACACGCACACACACACACCCACACACACACACACACACGCACACACACACACACACACATGCAGCTGCTAGTTTAGCTTAACTTAGTTAGTCCTCCAAACGGGTTAGTTTAACTCTTTGATGGCATTCCCATTCCTTTGTCATCACACCCAGAGAACCCCCTGTTCTCTGGGGAGCGCACCCCAGCCCCGCTCCTCCCAGCCCCACCCACACCTGCCCTGGTCCTACCCCCACCCGCCCCGACCCTCCCCCCCACCGATCCCGCCCCCCCCGCCCTCCACCGTGACCCCAACGCCTGCAGCTTTGTGTGTCTCTGAGAATGTGTCTCCTTCAGCCGGCCCAGCTGGAGCCTGAATAAAAAAACCAACAAAGAAAGGAAAGTGACGACGAGTTGGTCTGAGGGAAACCTGTTGTAATATCTGGAGGAACACACAAATCTCCCAGGACCCTAAACGCCTCATCTGAGCCGCTCCACAGGACGGACCGTTTGTTTTAGGGGTCAGTAAACGTTACACAGCAAGACACCAAATCTGGGTTTTTATTCTCACTGGAATAAAAATGTATTCAGTGTTTAATTGCTTCATTGAGAGAAAAATGCTTTCTTGTCCCACAGCATGATGCTGCCTCCACCATGTTTTATAGTGTTTCAGGCTGCAGGGAGTTTCATTTTGGATCCCTCTGATCAGACCACAAAACGTCTTCTCACTTTCTTCTAGATGCTTCTCCATAAAATCAATCAGATTGATTGACTATCAATCTTCAAAGTCCCTCTTCATATTTCTGCTCTATTTTGTGTTTATTCTGCACTTTAAGTCCCATTAAAGTCGTTTGACATTCAGAGTTTCAGAATGACGAAATGTAGAAAGTCCAAAGCATCTCCAAGGATAACAAACCAAACAAGTTTAGATTAAAGTCGTTTCTCTGCTTTCTTGAGAAAAAAATTCAGGATTTAAACCAAACCGGCTCCTTCCTGGCATCCAAACACACGATGGCTGCCATGCTGTCAGCCATGCTGGCTGCCTGCTTCCTCCCTCTCACTGCAGCAACATGCAGATCTGGAAGAATGCAGCAAGTTAAAGAAAGAAAACAGAAATCTAAGTCCAGATGTGATAAGAAATTCCAGGATTCTATGACTAAAATGAACCAGAAGGAAAATCAGGGAGTGCATCTCGTATCTCGCCCAACTCTAAAGCGTCTGAACACCAAGAAGAAACCCGACAGAGGAGATGGAGGGAATTATCTCACTCCTTTCTGAGTCGGTCCATCTCAAAACAAAACCCAAAGGCCTTCAGGAAGGAGGGGGGCTGCGCTCATTAGACCATGAAATATTTCATTCTTCCCACAGAATTTGTAAGCCTTTTCTTTGCAGGAGGAGTCTGCAGCTGTTGGCCTGTTTGTGGCGTAAGAGCACAAAAATGTTTGTCTGCAGCAGCTGCTCCAGCCCGTCACACTGCTGCGTCTTCTCCACCCTGAGCAAAGACCAGCCAAGAAACACTCTGCTGGACGGGCGGCGGGTCCGACGGGCGGCGGGTCCGACAGGCTGGGCGGCGAGTCCGAGTTGCAGCAGAGAACTGAGCAGAACCAAACATTAAACTGTCAACTGGAACAACAGTTTCCCTGGAACATCTGGACCAGGCCTCTGGAGAAAAGTCCAACTTTCCCTGCAGAACCACAACAGTCCTTCTGTAGTCGATGTCTGCAGAATCAGGAAGTTTGGCTGAGGCACAAAAACTGAATCCTGAAACATCTGAGCAAACATCTCAGTTCTCCTCATGAAGAAACGCAGCAGAAAACATGAACTTACAGGTGATGTGACATCAAATCTCCGCCTCTCTGGAAGCAGCTTTTCATCCAGGAGAATCAGTTTATGATTCATTCTGATTCATAAACCAGAATCTCAGACATTCGTGCTGCTTTTTTCATTCCACGCCCATAAAACAATCTTTTCTACTTCGCAAATCCAGATGAGCTTTTTTGTATGTCAGCATTTTGATGAATTATGGAAATAAATCAAATTACAAAGGGCTCAAATCTCACAGATCAATTATTTAACTGAAGACTTTCGGTTCTGATCTCCATTATAAATATGAGAATATGGCTGATCAAACCAGAAAACCTGAGAGTGAAATATTGCAGGTGGGTTATATGATTTATGGATGTAACTACTTTTATTTTTATGCTTTATGGATAGATTAAACGTACTTTTAAAAAAATCCTTGTATTTTTTACTTTTTGTTTATTCAAATTAAAAATGGATACTGCTTTTAAATTTTTTAAAGAATTAAAAAACAATGTAAAAGTAAAAACTTACTTTAAATCATGAGAAAAGTCCCTGTGGTGGGATGAAACGCAGCTCCTCCGTCCGATTGTTGATTTCTGCTCTTACTTTTCTGACAGTTGTTATGAAGCGTAACCATGCCAACAATGTGTTTTTACGACTGTGAGCAGCTGATTAGCATCTTAAAGGTTCATGACCCCAAATCCCAGAGGACCAAAGAGCAGAGAGAGAAAGTTCAAACCATCGTGAGGAACAGGGATGGTACAGTAACCGTCTGCAGTCAGAGGCTTCTACACATTCACTGCAAGACTGACTGCTAGTGGAGATGTTTCCTGCCCACAGAATCACCAACCACAACGAGTCTTTGAAGATATGTGGATGATATGAATTACAACAACATTTAGTTTCCTTGAGGGATAAACAAATGACCTGATCCTTGGGTTTAGGATGCATGGTGAGTAAAATGTTGAGGTTTCTGCTCTGCTCAACGGAGCCGGACACAAACTGCTGTAAAACGTCAACAGCCAATGACCAGAGTTTGGAGAGAAAACACATCCACAAGATTCACTTTCCAAAAATCACTGCTGACGTATGTGAAAACTCAAAGCTTTGGTTGCCCAACAGTCCAAACACATGGAGCCGTGTGCTGATGTTCCAGAGAAAGCAGCAACGCATGAAGGGCGTGTGCTGAATAGTTTACATCCAAAAAATGCAAAGTTTAATGCCATGAAAAACACACACGGTGTCATTTAGGGGCTCTCAAACTGCAGGCTTCCTCCTGAAATGATGTGCAGGCCAACATCTGGCAAACAGCTGAGAGCAAAACAACCAGATCATCCTCCACAACTCCAGTCATTTTGCACATATTGGTGTGTTTTGGAGTCAACTTTCATTATAAGTTCAACAACCCAGATAAGACCTTCATCATCTCCCAGCTCACCTGTATCTTGTCTGAACTGGTGCATGGACTGGAGGTCGATGATGTAGGGCGAGAGCCTGCTGTCGACCTGGCCGAGAACCACTCTCCCCCCGGGGGTCGCTGCTCCGGATGGCCGCCTCGATCTGGTGGGAGACGGCGGGGCTGTAGGGCCGCCACCGGCCGTGCTCGTTGAGCCATTCCCACACCACCACGGCGGAGGCCAGGAGCATGTTGTTACTGGTGGCCCTGGGGAGTAAATGGCTGTTAAAGCAGGAGGAAAGACGGGCTGAAGAGCTGGCCGGAGCGCAGGCCAGCAGACACAAAGCGCTGATTTTCTCCCTGTCATCTGGTTGCAATCTATTCCTCTCTGAGTCTGTGGACACATTTATACCTCGTTGTGAATAATAACATCATATAATGCCTTGAAGCGAGCAGATATCCGGGCTCGGAGCCTTACATGGAGCCGCGGAGGAGCTAGCACCGGGAGCAGGCGGCGCATTCTTCCACAGAGATCCGGGCTTCTCTCATGGCAGCGGGGCGACGCAAACCTCGGTCCTGCCCTGTTAGACCACCGGAACGCGTGGACAAAACACCCGGGAACCGAGCAGGCACGAAAAGGCGGATCTGAGCCTGAGGCCGGCCTGTTCTCGGCCGAGGTTTCCCCTTCCAGACGGGCTCGCAGCGGCTCCGGCCGGCCGGGCGCTGGGTCCGCAGCCGATCCTGAGGCCTTCAGAGCGCAGAAAGCGCAGAAAGCTCGCGCTGTCGTCAGGGATGTTCCGCCTCCGTGCTGTGGATCCCCCACGCCAAGGGATCACTCGGAACCAGAACGGCAGAGAAACCCCACCAACACTTCTGTGATGAAATTCGCTTTCAATTCCCCTTTTATTACTTATTGTGAGGGACTGAGCGACCCGGAAAGCTTCATCCAGCGACTCCCAGCCTGGAGAGGAAAAACGGGTTCAACCGGTCTGGATCCCCGGGACACAAGCTGACACACCAACCCGAACCGAGCCTTTGTTCCCCGCTGGAGGAACCGAACTGATCACACATTCACCAGGAGAGTCCTAAAGCTGCAAATGAGTGAAGGATTCACCTGTTGGACTCCTGCGTCCTCCCTCCGGATCCAAGACGGCTGGAACAAACTTTAACGAACTCCTTCATGAATTCAATCTACCCTTTGGGCTCCAGCATGGTTCCGTCTGCCTCCACTCCACACAAAGACAAATCCCCAACTTTTATCTGATCTAAATAAACCAAGCGGGGAGGAAAATCCTCCCGGTGAACTTAGGAGGAGAAAAACGCTGTTACCATGTTTATTCTATCCTTTCGCGTCCATCTTCGCTTCATTGCAGCCGAAAAACTGGATGCGAGTCTGGAGTGGAGGAGGACAACAGCCGCCCCAACCACTCAGCTCCCTCCACTCACCACGCCTAGAAACCCACTGGGCAGGATACACGCTTCAACCAGGACAGAAACTGCCTTTCTCCACTCTTCATTTCATTTACATCTTATTCCACGCACAAATAAAATAAAAGGGATGCATACACATTAAAAATCCATGTTGTTGTTTTACATTTTCTGTCTAGTCGTTTGCTGCAACGTTTGAAAAAGTGATGAAATGTCGCCACCCGGTGGAGAAATTGTGATTAGGCTGAATTTAAATGGTTCGGTCCGAGGTTTGATTTTTAAGATTTAATTTCCATATTTACTTAAATATCCTTGAATCCGAACATTTTACTTCACTAAACCACGAGAAATAAAAACATACACATTACGATCACTTTACTCCACTTGTCGATAAGATATAAGTGAAAATGACGTCATGTCCGGTATCCCAGGCTCCATAGCTCAGGGGTTAGAGCACTGGTCTTGTAAACCAGGGGTCGCGAGTTCAAATCTCGCTGGGGCCTGTCGTTTATTTTTCACTTAAAAATTCTTTTACTTCCCTGCACATGTTTAAGTTTGGAGGGAATGATTGTTATAACGCAGCACACAGCTAAAGAGTTATGTTTCACAGGAAGCATCCAGTGAAGACTCTGTTTTCTATTTGTAACAGTAAAATCTATTTAGGTCATGGAGCTCAAATTATAAATAACTATTCCACACTTTTCAATTGATATGCTGGCCTAAAATGGTCACAATTTGGATGCTTGAATAAATTACCGACATTGATCATGTTCTCCTTTGAGGTACTTGAAAACGACTTTTTTGGGATAAGTTATATAAAGTTAGCATGAAATCACTACATTGTGAAATGATCATGAAAGTACAATTAAAAATTAATTTAAAATCATTAACATTATGTGTTACTTTCATACTGTCAACATGAAAGTAGGCATATATCTTTATGAATATGAAGTTACTTATCAGCCTAAATGGCTTGCATGTGTTTAAGTCCACACAGGGATAATTGCAGTTTACACACCAGTCTTTTTCTGAGGTTCCTTCTTTAGTACTCAGTTGAATATAAATTGGCATTTAAACATGTTGTCTTCAAGTCCATCTAGAGAACAAACATGTCATCTTGTGACACCACATTGAGCCTGACAGGTCTGGTCCATCATTGCTCTTTTTTCCTGCCTCCTCCTCCACATCTGTGTACTCAGGTAAACTGGTTTCCTGTCTCGGTTGCTGTTGGTTTCTGTGCAGCATTTTTTGTTTGCAGTGTTTTCGGGGGTTGCTTTCGTGTTTTGGTGTGTTTTGGAGTTTCATTTCCTTGTTAGGCGTCAGAGACGAATATAATGGCATACAATCCAAATAGCATTTTATCCAGAATGTCACTCTTTCTTGATATTTTCTGAAATTGCCATTTGAAAGTGAGAGTGGCAGGTAGAGCTGATTGTAACACAGATCATAATGATATGAGGTTTACACGGTTGGATCTGAACCCAAACGGAAACAGGATTCGCTGTAGGAATATTTCTCATCATCTTTGCAGCGTTTGTCAGAGCCCGGATAGCTCAGTCGGTAGAGCATCAGACTTTTAATCTGAGGGTCCAGGGTTCAAGTCCCTGTTCGGGCGTTAGCTTTTTTTCCAAGCTCCGTCAGGATCGGCCTGAAATTGTTCCGTTCCGTTTAAAACCTGGATTGAGACAGTTCCGCTGTTCCTGACCGTAAACCTGCCAGGAATCAGAGCGACAAACAAGGACTTGAAATGAACAGCATGTACCGGTGAGGAAAAGCAGGGCAAGTTATTCTCCGAGGAAGACTCAGTCGAGAGAAAATATACACAGCCTGGAGTTTTCAATCTTACTTTCCTTCACATCACTTGACACTGATTTAAAGTAATCCTTTAGCGATGCCTTCAGTCCTAGTGAGTCGGAGTAAGTAATGCGGTGGTTTTATATAAGCTCCACCCATCCGGCGCGCCGTTTCTCTTGCCGGAGTGCAAATGATGCGGACCGTGTGTTCTGGTAAACGCTCCCAAGTATCGAGGAAAGAGAGATGTGGCGTCGAGGTAAAATATTCTGGAGAAGTGGGACAAAATGCGTTTCAAGTTTCCCAAAAAATCCAAAATTACTTCTCAAGCTTATTGATATAAATATGACAAATAATGTTTTGGAAATGTAAAGGTGGTAAGGTGCAGGCTACCAGTTGCAACATTTTTTTATTACATTTTTAATGGATCTGACCCAGAACTTTGTCAACACCGTCTGACAAAAATAAATAAAACAATTTTTTAATGACCCTATTAGTGATATTTTTACTCAGTTTACAGACAAAATGCAATTGAAATATTATTTAAAACAAAAAAACACCAAGAAGTCCATCTGATGGAGTTGACACAGAAACTGAATGTGGTGACAAACTATTGAGTAAAGAAAAACTTCATGCATGTGAAGTAATGCCATTTATGTAAAATGCATTAAATTTAAGGTCACTATCACTTAAAGAGTCACAATGTCAGTTAAACTGACTACCTCAATTTCTATGATGTTATTCTGAAGGCGGCCATATTGCAGCTCATCAGGTCCATGAAATCTGTAGTTTCCTGAGATTAAGCATTTATTCCACAAAACTTCACCAAAGGTTTGAAAACTGTCAGTTATGTTGTTGACACAATATGGTTGTGATGAACAACTTAGGAATGAAACAGAAGAAAAAACT
This sequence comes from Poeciliopsis prolifica, assembly GCF_027474105.1. Classification (NCBI taxonomy): domain Eukaryota; kingdom Metazoa; phylum Chordata; class Actinopteri; order Cyprinodontiformes; family Poeciliidae; genus Poeciliopsis; species Poeciliopsis prolifica. The sequence continues at coordinate 424,774 of NW_026562513.1, forward strand.
AAAGAATAAGATGAGCTAGCTGGAGCTGCTTCGCCCTGTTAGCAAAGGAAGAGGAAGGAGGAGGTCCTGGGGTCCTCAGGACTTCTGATGCCCCCAATAATGCCTGATTTTTTTTACATTGCTTTTTAATTCAGTTGGAAAATATATAAAACTGATTTAATTCAATTTATTGATACTTTTATAATTATTTATTTCAATACTTATACTTAATTTTTATAATATATTATCTTAGTATTTCTTTAATTGTTTTAAGCTATTATAATTTATTGAGTTCTGCTCCAATACCATTCACCTACTAAAATGTTTAAAATAAAAAAATATTCAGCAAACACCAAGAAAACATACTTTGTTGTGTCACATGGCCCAGGTTAGTTTAGTTCAATATTTGGAAAAAATATATTTTGTGTAAATTTTATTAAAATTTTTGCTTCATCCATAGGACCAGTTTTGTCCTTCTTCTCAAGAAACACTTTACTACTAATATTACTACTACTACTACTACTACTACTACTACTACTACTACTAATAATAATAATAATAATAATAATAATGATAATAATAATAATAATATAATAACAATATCTTTCTATTTCAAAATTAAGGTTGAATAAATTAACACAGTTGAATGTTTAAATATTTATGTCCCAAAAAATAAGGGGAGGAGTCAATACCAGAGATATGGTTCAAGCTTTTCTTTGGTTTTGTATCAAATATCTTTACAAAGTACAACAAGTATAACAAATAAATAAAGTATTTAAACTACTCACAACAAAATTACACAAACTAAATGCACAAATGAAAACACAAGCAACAACAAAATACAAAGAAAATAATTAATATCCTTCCAATATTTGTAAGGACATAAACAATTTAGCCTCATGGTGGGTCCATATATTTGAAATAGGCTAATTGAATGATTGCAGTGTGAAAACTCGCCGTGCTGTGGCATCATTTTGTATTTTAGTTGCTTGTTTGCTGTAGTTCCTGTTGGTTTTCTTCCACTTCCTCTGTCTGGTTTTCCAATGAGTAACACAAACCGTCACAATCATAATCAGCAGCCCAGAACACACAGCTGCAGAGTACCAGTGCTGGAACAGAAAACTGGGAGGAATCTGGAAGTGCACATATCCAAGAACACAACATTAACCTAAATGTAAAAATATGCTGCTTGTTTACAGTTTATTCTAATAACTGTACCTGATAAAACAATACATATCATCTTGTAGAGTCATGGTAAATACAAAGAGCTATCAGGAGATAAAAAGTCTACCAAACTGGATTCCAGGTTACCAAAATGTCTGTTTGTGGTTTTGATGGTGATGATGATCTAAAAACAGATTTTGTTATTCAGATTATTCTGATTCTGATTAATTGTCTAACTAGTCAAAATATAGGAGCTATTTTCATACTTAGGTATGAAAACCAAAGTGGACCCCTGCTGCTTCGAAGCATGTGATTTAAGAAAGTAGCAGACGGAGGATCAGCTCTTTGAGAGCAGGAACGTTGACAGATTGCTGCTCTGAAGCATTGTGTGTGGTAACACAATGCCAGGATGGAAAGACATCAGCAATGACCTGAGCTTATCTTCACACACCAGGCCTTCATGCTCAATTCAGATTTATTTTGCTGAAATATGATGTTTTTGTGTGGCTCATGCGTTAGTTCATGCTACTAATTAACCGCAATCAAACTTCAGTTTATGACTCCAAAGCACAGAAGAAGAACGTTGGCGCCACACAGCAGCGTTCTGTTTACAAAGGTATTGATAGATGCTGTCATCCATAGATTCATGTCAAAGTTATTCAGTGATGGGAGCATCATCACAAGATCAGAACGAGATGCAAGAAGCTGATAAAAAGAAGTCAAAGCAACGGCCTTTAGTGGAGCACTGACTGCAGCTTCTATAAAGACGTCTTGTTGAACTTTTCGTTTGCATTGGGGGGAACTCATTAACTCCATATAAACTGCAATTTTTTTGCATTTGTCATCCCTAGAAGTTCAGAACATAGATGTTGCAATCAGTGTACAGGCTGAAGCCCAATGATGTTAGCATATCATGTAGGGGACTGCTGATAGGAAAATATTTGGATCCTTAAACAGTCCTGCAAAGGGAAATCCAAAGTTTTATGGTTCAGGAAAATCCAGATGTTCTGCATCATGCAATGTCATAAATGAAGTCAGGAATGCTTACTATGAATCCGTGTTCCTTTCCCAATTATCAGACGTCCATTCATGTTGGCAATGCAGTAATACAGGCCCAGATCCCCCACTTCAATAGCCGTGATCTTCAGGGCTAGAGACCGATTCATGAGACTCGCTGAATGACGAAGACTGAGCTGAAACACTGAAAACAGACATTGTAGTTGTTAGTGTTTAATTTGGACTGTCACAAACAAATTGAATTCTTCTGGATCAGGACTAAAAGTTCTGGCCCTACATTCAACCGGCCGTCCCTCCCGGAGGCTGGCGTGGAGGACCACGGTAGGAATGAGGTCTGGGTTTTGCTTCAGCCACGTTGTCATGTCGTACAGGTAGGAGATGTTGCACCCAGAGTGACGTTTGAACCAAAGAGGACCTGCTGGACCTCAGCAGCTGGAACAAACAGCATCCAAAAGCTGGACATGGTGATGAAACCTGGAGGGGATCAAATGGACCAAAGCAGAACAAATTTAGACAAAAGTTTCTGACAGTACCCGACTACATGTGAAGAACAGAGGCTGGTTCTTATCTGATATGCCTCAATTTTCTGTCACTTTGCTGCTGTTACACCTGAATTTTCTCACTGTGAGAAAATAATAATAATAATTCTATTCAGTCAACATAAAGCTGCTAATTATATTGAACCCTAATTAACAGAGTGCAAATTGCTTGGACGTAATATTTGATTATTAAGATCAGTAGCAAGCAATTCTATTTTAAGCAATGGTATTATTATTATTATTATTATTATTGTTATTATTATTGTTATTATTATTATTGTTATTATTGTTATTGAGCTCTGCATCAAGACATGAGATTGTTTCACCAAATGTAAAATAAGTGGAAGGTTTTTGAGTTCTCTGATCTGCTCAGTCTTTAAACCATGATTCCCTGAAGGCACCAAGTAGTTAGAATATCAATGAGTAAAATGTTTAGTTAGCCACCAAACTTTGGATTGAATCTTCTTTTTATCCATTTAATTAAAAAACTAAAGCTGTTGTTCTTGTCCCTCAAGATCTTGGTTCTGTTTTCTCAGCTTCAGTTTGTAACTATTTATTTAGTTTTAGATTTAAATACCTTTTTAGAAATTCTTTTACATCTTCTTCATGGTTATGATGGTAAAATGCATATTTTTATGCCAACTGCTGCCATAATTCATTGTTCTGATCCCACATCTTCATCAAAGATTGTAATAAAAGCCTCAGATTTAGCTGAGGAGATTTACTGATTCCACCGACTAAACTTGAATCTATCCAAAAGTAAAAGATTTTTGCATTACTTACAAATGAGAATCATCATAATCCGGTCTGCCTTCATCTGGTTTATCACTGTGTTGGTGAGAGCAGCTTCAGTTTCTGCAGACCACACTGACTTCCTTTAGACAACCCACTCTTTCCACTGAAAGCCCACTCCTCCATTCTGTTTGACTCCCCGCTCCTAAAGCCTCCTTCGGCTTCATTTGAGATCAAATCAAGATCCATTCAAAGTTCATGTCTGAATTATGCTGTAAGTTTTTCCTTTGGGGTTTAATTTCCACATAAATAAACTTTTTTAGGGGAAGAGTGAACTGAGTTTTGTCGTGCTTCCGTGCTGAAAGTGTGAAATGGCTAAAGAGGAAATGAAAGCCACAAAACTAGCAGGTATTTTGAAAGTTAAGTTATGGAAAACAAATAACAGAGAAATAATGAACTAAATAAACAAGATCTTTAAACCAAAACTGTTGCTTTGTCTGTGTTGCCAATTGAAGATGGGTGGGATGCGGATGATTCAGATGCATTTGAATCAAAAATTTAAATAACATTACTCTGACAGATGTGTTTCATTTTCTTTTGTTGCCAGTGGTGATCTTCAAATTTGTATGGTCAATAAAATGTTATCTAAGGGTAATATATTTTATCAATCCATGTAGGAACAATGTCGACTGAGCTGGACAAATATATTTAGTCACAAGCTGCCCAGTCATTCCTGCTCTATGCAAACTGTTAGTGAATAAAAATAATCCTTTGCATGTTCCTAAACTTAACAGAATAAAAATATCTTCATAAAATATGTTGGTCTGACAGGTTATGACTTATTACGAACTCTTTCTAATTCTCCTTTCTCTAGCAGACATGTAATGATCCCCAGAGGCGTTGCTGTTTTGATCTTTTTTATTTATAAGAAAATATACTTTGTTTTGAATGAGATTTATATCTCATTGAGAGTAGAAACAGGTTTTCTTGTTATAATGAGATATCGCTCCTGACTTTATTGTCCAGCTCCGGTATTTAAAGACTTCCATACTTACAAAAGTTGTTAAAACACATAAGTTACGTATTTAAATAGACCATATGTAAATTGCGATTACGTCATGACGCGACTACCTGCCACTTTTAGAACAACCAATCGCTGCCCTCCTTACTGGGGAGTCCGCCGCAGCGCGTAGCGGCTTCACGGTGCCCTGCTGACGGGCGTCCAACCAGCTGACTGCGCTGCTATCTGCTAAACAGCGATGAAAGCCCTGCTGGTTCTGACAGTTTGAGAACTGTTCCGAATTTAAAGCGACGGACTGAGGGACCGGAAGAGCGCGGAAGGCACCGGAAGACGGATCGGTCTCAGGTGAGCTTTAGCATTAGCTTGTTTGTAGCTGTCAGTGCTAGCAGTTAGCTCACTTAGCTCGTTCCTGCCACTGACTGGAAGAGCAGGTTTTTATTTCCAGTCGTCGCGCAGTAACAGTTAATATTCTTCTCAGTCATACTTTCTATAGAAAACCCAGGAGTGTCCGGTTTTCTGCGAGTCCAGTCTGAACAAAACCTTCGGTCATGAACACGTTGTTCTGAATTTCCTGGTTTCGGTCCAACCAGCAATTTTTTTCACTTAGTTGAAATTTAAATATATTATTTTCTAAGAAAAACACATGAAATCCAGGTGTTTAAAAGTTTTTTTGTGTTTGTTTTTATTTCCTTCCATCTTGTAACTTTAAAATAAAGCTTCAATTCACTATTGATCAAAATCTGAGTAAAATGAGTTAATCAAAGATTGAACTTAGAATTAGGGACTTGTGCTTGAGGGTTAATCTTGGAAACCTTTTTTATTTTTAGTTGGATTTAAAGTTCCCACCTCGAGAAAACTTGAAGCACATTGTGGCTTTTTGGGTCTTTATTTTATTTTGTAATTTAGTTTAATTTAAACTAAACAAAAAAATTAATTTAATTTAATTTAAACTAAAAAAAAACTGAAACCCTTAAAATTGAAGATAAAGACTGACTTTGAATTTGCAGTTTTATTCAGGCTGTGAAACCAGGTGAGCAGCAGGTGGGCGTGGCCTGTCAGTAGCAGGATTACAGGTTGTTGTTTAGTGTTTCCACCTTTGTCAGGTTCCTCCCTCTACTTTTCTCCTCCAGTTCTGCTTGAATGACTCGCTCCATGACCTGCAGCAGCTGCATGTTACTGCGGGCTGCAGTTTTTGTTTGTTTGTTGTGACTCTGCTGCTGTTTCTTTTCTTTCTTTTTTTAAACATTGTACACCATGACCTCCACTTGAACCTCAGCTACTTTTGTGTCAAAAGGAATATTGTTTAGTCCTATTCATCAGCAGTCTGTGTGGTGCTACTGTGACTTTCCCTTGATGTGGTTCAGTGGTGTCCATGTTACAGAAACATGATTCTTTATCTTTGATAAACTTGATTTTATTTGTTTTTCATGTTTCTTTCATCCTGGTAATCAGAGATGTGACTTTGTCTTTGGCTGTCAAACATCACTGCTGTAGTTTGACTACAAAAATCACCCAACTCCTATTTGACCGACCTCAACCAGGTCCTTACTGTGGAAACAAACCTTGATCCAATGCAGTGTAACATTAACTGTAGGGGGTTTTGCTACTATCCTTGTTTAAACTATCTTTTCCATCCATCAGGTTGGACAAGGATCATATCCCCTACTCCAACCTTCTGTTTATCTATCTGTTTATCTGGCCAGATGACGATTTAAAGAGGAGTTCTGAAATAGTTTTAACAAACCAAAGTTCAAATAAACTGATTTACAGTATCTGATATGTTGTTTGTTAGGATGGCTGGAGTGTTTGACATCGACCTGGAGACGGAGGTCAGCAGCGACACAGAGGTGAGCAATGATTGGATCACGCATCACCACGATGTAACAAAGATGAGAAGTGACCTCTAACCTTTCATCTCCAGGAGGACGCGTGTGAGGTGACAGCTGTTGAACCTGACAGGTGAGTTCAGACGAAGCCCAGACAGATGTAGATGCTGCAGTGAGCTGAATTCTCCTGCTGTGATGTCATGGCAGCGGTCAGACGGAGGAGGTGGAGCTGACCAGTGAAAACGTCAACAGAGACAGCGAGAGAGTTGGACCGGACTGCTTCGAGCTCCTCACTGTTCTGGGCAAAGGAGCCTACGGCAAGGTGAGCCGATCTCTGCTCATGGGGTCTGGTTTCACAATATGTCTGTCATAAAGTCATCAGTTCAACCGCCTTAACAAAATACTGAAGCAGAGAGAACAGTTTTGGCATTTTGGTAGCTCAACATCAGTGAAGACTCATAGAACCATGCTGCTTCAGGATGCACAGCACCGGCCCGGTTCAGTCCGGTTCATTCCATCTGCAGTCTGTTTGTCTGGAAGGTCGGGTTCGTTGGGGGAGGTGTGAATGCGTAATCAAACTGATGCTGACCAAACGAGCCTCGGTCTGGATTCGGTTGAAGTGAAGTCAGCTGCGAGTCAAATGCACGTGAACGCAAAGCGGACCGGAGACCGCTCCAAAAGCAGGAAGTGGACTGCAGTGCAGGGCATTCTGGGTAAAAACAATCAAAACAAACACAAGTTTAGCGCTACCAGGAAAAATGACTTGTGGTCAAAAACAAAAAAATAAATCCTACCACCTCTGAAATGTAACGTCTCCGTTTTGTTTCTATTTTGTGAAGAAGGAAGTTGTTCTTGGTGCAGTGCCCCCACAGGGAGGGGGAACTGTTGTTTTAATTAGTTTGGTTGGTTTGACTCAGAGCAGTGAGAAAGAGAACCACATCAACTGGAGATGGAACAGATGTTGCAGTTTTAGTCCCAATAGAATCAAATCTGTCAGGAGGTTAAACGGCCTCAGACGTATGAGACCAGGAGAGACTGCGAGGACTGCCAGGCATGGCGGTGAAGAGCTGGTGCTGCGGGCACCTTGCAGGCAATGCATTCAAATATGAGCAATACAGTGACTCTAAAAGGTCAACAAAAGGATTAAAGCACGTCGGATTCGTTTCAGTATCCGATCTGATGTATGCAGTCTGAAACTGGATGGATTGGCAGACTGGTATGAATATTTAGGCCTGAATCAGGAGTTTTGTGCTGAACTATTTTAACATTCTTCAACTTCCGTCTTCCTTTCAGGTTTTCCAAGTGAGGAAGGTTCAAGGTCCCCAAACAGGAAAGATATTCGCCATGAAGGTCCTGAAGAAGGTAAGTTGGTGCTGGACCTGGACTGTCTCCATTTTTTTATCTCTGGTTCAAATTTGGACAGAATTGTGTCAATAACGGAAAGTTTGT
>NW_026562513.1:437500-452500 GCF_027474105.1 Poeciliopsis prolifica
TGTTATATTAGGTTATTTACCAAAATGCGACCAAAGTTTCCAGGTGTCTGCTCCCTCATCTCCTACAGAAAGAGAAACCTGCTCATGTTGTAACTATGAAAAATACATTTATTCCACATCCAGTCCTCAGTCTGATCCTCTCAGCCTGGAGCAGATTTTCATTTTTCTCTCTACAGTAATTAGAAGTTATTGTTGAACCAGGAATGTGTTTATTGTTGCCACAAAGCAACATGAAAACAAAACTCAGACGTTATGAATCATGTCAGACTTCAGCAGATGTAAGCTGTGTTTAATATGAACATGAAAACTGAGTTATAAAATGAATGCAGGTGGAGAAAACTCTTCACATTTGAGTTTAAATAAAATATGAACTGAACAGGTAATTTAAACAAAATGCTTTCTGTTTTGTGCAGAAACACAAAGTTGAACATTTTCTGTTTTATTCACATTATTTGAACATTTAGGCTCCAGTAGCAACTGTACTCTGTATATCGATCCTTTATTCACTACCAACTGATAGATACTTGATACTGAGGCTCATTGTGAGAAGCTGATGCAACGCTGCCACCTGCTGGCAGAAGCGAATCATGCAGCGTCACAGGTTTCAAGTGCTAAATGACTGAAAAATAAGTTAGAATGATGTGGAAATCTCTGAAGTAATTATTAACACACATACACACACACACACACACACACACACACACACCACACACACACAAACACACACACACACACACACACACACACACACACACAGAGCTATTATAATACAGAGTCTGAGCATGTGGCAGTCAGATGAAGTTACAGCGACACGGCACTGAACAAAGTTATTTTCCAAGTTTGATGAGGTTTTTTTTGAAGACAAGCTGCAGAAATCATTAAATGTTTCTCTGTTTAATTTTATTCCAGCTGCTGAAGAAGAATCCGGCGAAGAGACTCGGCTCTGGGAAAGACGACGCTGCTGCTATCCAGGTAGTCTCTGCAGGTCGTCTTTGATCAGAAATGTCCTCTGCTGTCCAACTCTGGTGTAACGGCATGATCTGGTTGAAGGTTCACACAAAACATCCAAAAGTCTTCAAAATGTAGATTAAAGACAACAAAAAATAAGATCAACAATGTACTGTACAAGATCACAACATGACAAAATACTGTGCAGAAATAGAAATGTCATGCATTTTTTATTTGCATGTACATGATGTGCATGTGTACTGCACATCCAGGAGTGCAGTTCATAAAAGCAGAAATGTTATTTGACCCGAGTGAAGCAGTGAACACCAGCAGCAGGCTGTGAACATGTTGGGTTTGTTGGGAGCAGAGAAGGTTCTGGAGTCTGACAGCTGCTGGCAGGAAGGATCTGAGTTAAACGTTCCTTAATGCACCAGGATGGAGGATCTGAGTTAACGTTCCTTAATGCACCAGGATGGAGGATCTGAGTTAACGTTCCTTAATGCACCAGGATGGAGCTTCTTGCCTGGCTGGGAAATCCCAAAGCAGCTTCCTCCTCATAGAGGCTGGAGTTTAAAACGTTTAAAACGTTTCTGTTCCCACTGCCTCCTCCTGACCGTTCAGAACCGATTCCGCTTCTGAAAATGTTGCTTTTGACTTTGAGTTCAGATCTGCTGTTTTCTCTGTTAACTGTCAGATTTTGATGTGTGAATCCTGGATGCTGTTTCAGTGTTTCTGAACGTCCAGCATCCTGGTTTTACAAAGTGCATCATTTCTCTGGTTTTCTAACCGTTGCTTTGCAGAAACACAGGTTCTTCAGACACATCAACTGGGAGGAGCTGCTGAACAAGCGAGTGGAACCGCCGTACAAACCGCTGGTTGGTCTTCTTCTACGCTCGCTCTGACTTTCAGAGCTTTTTCTCCTCTTTAAACTGGAAGCGTGTTCTGCTGTAACTGAGCGCGTCTCCGTTCCCTCCTGTCAGCACTCTGAGGAAGACGTGAGCCAGTTTGACACCAGGTTCACCAGACAGACGCCGGTGGACAGTCCGGACGACACCAGGCTGAGCCACAGCGCCGAGCTCGCCTTCGCCGTCAGTCCATCAGCCTCCATGTTCTGGAACTTTTCCTTTTTTTTCTTTCGGCTGTTTGAGTTTTCATTTCCTCCGGCAGGGTTTCTCCTTCGTGGCACCATCGGTCCTCGAGAGTCTGAAGGAAGGATTCTCGTTTGAGCCGCGATCGCGTCACGTCCGCCGCCACAACAGCAGCCCGCGCACCCCCATCAGGTAGGAAGTGGTACTGCAGCGTCCAGTGGCTTCTAAACTATTCAACTCCTTCATGTTGAACCATTTTATTACTTCTGAAAATCTAAATGTTTCTGTTTTAATGTCAAAAATGAAAAACTGAGTTCAACAAATGAATCAAATACAAATATACAATATAAATTGGGTGAATTTAATTAGCAACTCAGCAAACTTTGTCAATGTTTGTAATAAAAAAAATAAAGTTGCAGAGTTTCTACACATTCGTAATTCTTTAATTTGTATATGTCTACAAATGTCTTAAAATGTCTGAAGTTCCTCTTAAAAACCAGTTTGGCCTTTAATACGCCAGTCACACGTCTTCACAGCTCCACTGAATCTAGTAAAGTCTTTGTATTTTTCTCACATGATGTTTCTGTTAAGTGAACATTTCAGTCTCACTCAAGCTGAGGCTAATGCTAACTAGCTGCTAACATGCCTTTACTGGTTACCAGGCTAGCTAGCTTCTTCCATCTGTCCTGGGTAAGTGAAAATTTACTGTCAGTCATCTGGACAACATTTAAACATTTCTGTGGAGAAATGGGTGTAAAATCCATCCATGGTCTTAAAACGTCTTAAATTCCAGTTTTCTTCTGACTGGTGGTGAATAAACTATAATATAATATACTCACCATCATAAAGTCTCACAATTTTATATGAAGATTTTGATTTCCATCTCAACTTGAAAAATCATTTGAATCTTTATTGCAACAGCTTTTGGAATGATCCTTGTTTCTGTTTCTCCTCAGTCCTCTGAAGTTCTCTCCGGCCGGGCCCTTCAAGTCCAGCTTGGACGGGGAAGCGGACCTGTTCTCCCCGTGTCCCCGCCTGCCGCCGTGCGTCCCGGCCGCTGGAGAACGGCACGGCCAGTCAGCCCATCAAGACGCCTTCCAGGAACAAGAAGAAGAAGGAGCATCGGAGATGAAGAACCAGAGGGATTGTGTCTCTGTCAGGTTTCATTTGAAGCTCTGAAAGAACCAGACAACTAAATCCTCCGCTTTACAGGAACTCCTTCTCAATCTAATTAAAGGAGAGCAAGGCATTGATTTTCCTTTAGCAGCCTCCCTGCGTGTTTATGGGGAGAGTTGGGATTTGTGATGGATGGACTGGAAAAACTGTGGAGTTTAAGTACAGAGAGAAGAAGCTCTGATTTAAGGTTTTCCAGTAATGAGTCTGCCAGATGTCGACCGTCAGCCGACAGGAAGCTCAACTTTAACGCTTCTGTTGGTTGCTTTTATTTATTTCTGCATGTAAAAAGACAACATGATGACATCAGTCTGCCTCTTGGTTCGTATTGAGAACATTTAACCAATCAGAGCAGCCTGGGCCTTAAAGAGACAGGAGCTAAAAACTCGATAGGAAACAAAATCACTGTCTTCAGCTTTGAAATTGAGTTTGTGAATTAGATTCTTTTGTACATAGAAATCTGCTGACCGATGCAGCAGGATGTCGTGTTTGTCTTTTCTTTTTTCTCTGGATCTTCATGTCTGCTGCCAAACTTGTTCTGATTGGACCGATGGACCGGTCCTATCAGAATCCAAGCCGTTGATCACAGAACCTGCTGGTCAAACCGTGTTGGTGACGAATCAGAGGCTTTTAGTTCCCCGTCAGGGAATCACTCAGGAAGCTCCTCTAAAGGGAATCAGGATGACGCGGATGATCAGGGACCGTCTGGTTCTGGTCCGAATATTTTCTGTTTCATCAAGAATATTTTTCTTCAAAGTTTTTATCTTTTCTCATCATTGGCAGAACTTCCCTTTAAACTGACATGGGTTGAAGGATTGGGGTTTCCTTCCTCTCAGAGCAGTTTGGGAGCCTCGGTTCTGTTGGGAGCCGATCCTCCCAACAGAACCGGCGGAACTGGGTCGGATCTGCCCACACGGTTCGGTCTGCTGAGTTTCCATGCGTTAGGAAGACGGTCTGAGCATCAACCTCCTCAGTCATGTTGCGTCAACAGTCAAAGTGATTGGTTATTTTGTGACGCGCTCCGGACCCGCCTGCAGTCAAAGGTCCAGTTTCACTCCATCAAACTTCAGCAGCCTGAGGGAATCTGGCTTTGGCTTCTCCTGGATTGTAGCTTCCTGCTTTCAGCCCAGGTGGTGGTTCACACCTTAACTGGACCTTAACTGGACCCGTTTCATACCAGAACCAGTTGGTCTGAGGGAGACGGGACCTGTCCTCACCGGATCAGAACGACGGCTGACCGCAGAACCGTCTGACCTCAGAACCGTCTGACCTCAGAACCGTCTGAACTCTTTATGGATTTGATCAAATTGAAATGATCATTTTAACCCAAAACTAAAATACAAGGTCATTTAATGTCAGACGTTGAAGAAAATGATTTGGGTTCAAATTAAGAGATTTTGTTTTGTTTTGGCAAATTTCAGGAGGCATTTGCAATCTAAAATATTCCAAGCATTAAAAATGCATTCAGCATTGATTTTAATGTGGACATTAGGAAACATGTCACAGTTTTCTTTCCTTATTTTTCAAAATTCTGAATCATTTTAAGCTCTGAGTGAATCCATAAACGGATATTATTGATGTCAATGAGAGAAGCTGATTGGATTCTGTTTGCAGCAGCCGTAAAAAGCCGGTGCCGGTTCTGATCCGGTCACAGCATGAAAACCAGTCTGAACCAGTTAAAATGTCCTGCCATTTCAGAGTGGAAATGGCAGGACAGTGGAAAGTTTGGCGGCTGAACATCTGAGTTTATTGATTAATCGTCTATAAAAACCACCAGGAGGCCGAGAAACTTTCTGTGATGCCCGGGTCGTGTTCAGGCTCCCCTCCCCATCATGGTGCTAACTTTAAATTAATCCAGTTTTCTGTCGTTAAAAATCGATCAAACATAAACAGGAATTAAAACAGATTTTCTTTATTTTTTTTTGCACTTCCATCTTTAGATATTTTTAGGATTTGAAAGTTGAGCTTCCATTTAGTTTTAATTTAGTTTTTTTAAAGTTGTCTGCAGTGTTTGGATCAGCCTTATAACCTTATAATCATTCTCACATAAGAAAATGATTTATTTTGTTGGATTTTGTTTATTTACATAATTCATTAACAATTATGTAGAATTAATCTCTACAAGGACATTTTATTGTGGTGATAAAGGAACAATGCGCCTCTGGAATTGTAGATATGTAAACACAGAAGAAGAAAAGGTTTATATTTGGATTGTTTTCTGTTTCCTCTGATGATGAATGTTGTGAATAAATCTGATTTCCTGATGTTGAGACGATTCATTCAGTGCAGAAAGCAGCTGGTGGCGATGTGCTAAAGGTTCCTGCAGCAGGATTCGTGCATTAGTTTTAGATCATTGTTCACAACGATGGGTTTGTGAAGTTAAAGCACTTGGCCTGTGGAGGAAAGAATGGGTTCATGTGGTCATATTTTCAGTGTTATTGATTCATATGTCATAGTTCACTCACTAAATAAAAAGCTGAAATGACTAAAAGCAGCTTCTATGGAGAGAAAAGAAAGTGAACAGTAGAAATAGCAGCAAGTTGGTGAGAAGAAGAAGAAGAAACGAGGAAAGAGGTCGAGGCAGAACCAGGGAGATCCGTCGGCCCGGACCATCAAATCAGAACCTTTTCATCTGAGTTTCGGTCGGGAAACTTACCGGATCCAAACCCAGTTAAAAACAAATGACTTTTTATGACCCAACATTTATCTTTCATGGCGAAAGCTTTCAAGGTGTAGAAATAATGTTTCCTGTTGCATAAGAGCAGCGAGACCTCCCAGCTGCAGCCACGTTCCAGAACCTGCTCATTCTGCAGAACAATAAACCCGTTTATCACAGAACAATAGGAGAACAGAACCACAGTGGATTTCTGGAATGATAAGTGATGCTGTGTGGAAATATGAATCCAAGCCAGAGTCACTTATGAACATGTAAATGTTGACAGAACTGTGAGCCTCCGGCTCATCCAACATGAGAGCAGCTCTAACTTAACCGTCAAACTCCGTAAATAAACTCTGGGACTCGACTGATTGTTCATCTGAAGGAGTGAAAGAGCTTCAGTTTGTGGATGTTTGGTTTTCTGTCTGCAGCCTGGGGTTGAATCAGGAGACGTTCTGTCCTGATGAAACTGCCTCAATGATGAGGCTGCTGCTAAAGGAACCAGATTCTTCATAACAGAACCATGATGGAGCATTTTGGACCGGATGCTGAGAAAATAAACTTTTACAGTAATGAAGTCAGCAGAGGCGAAGCAAAAATGAGTCTCAGCTGGAGGGAAGCAGAACTAAAGACAGAATAAAGCAAAGATCTGCTGGAAGATGAAGACAATCCATCATTAAATGTTTCTGTTAAACTATGAAAAGGAATGGAAGAGACCCAGAGGACTGTGTTCAGGTTGTGAATGCCCTGAGGGACTCCATGTGTAACAGGGATCTGAAGAAGAGGAAATATTTATTGTCTTGTGTTTAAAGAATTTAACTTTCCTGACTTTGGGATCAACTGCTTTAGCTGCTTCACCGGATTTATCTTAAGATTCATTCTGTTAAATAATTTGGTGCAAATTCACAACAAACTGTTTTTTCACTTTAAACAATCTTTGAACTGGGACCAGTCTGGGTGAAGCCCATTTGGTTCCACAAACTCCTGCATGATACCAACGTGGTCCTCATAAAGGGACCCATCTGGCCCGGATGAGTCAACCACATGGGCCCCATCCAGGACGCTTGTGACTGCAGGATCTGAACCGGTCCAGTCACACATGCTGGGTTGGCGTTCAGACCCGGGTCGGTCCCACACCGGAGCGTTAGAAACTCAGGAATGCGCTGATGTGGGAGCCGAAGCCACTTTTCCTCATCTGTCTTTGATTTTCTGTTTTCCAGAAGAAAATGTGGCTTTTGTTTCAAACCCAGTTGCGAAACTCTTGAGAGCAAAGTTTTCACAAAGCAGTTGCACAACCGGCTCTTAATTAGCTTTCCTCCTTTGTGCCAACATGTTGCTTTAAGCATCGAAAGCTGCTTTTCCTTCCCTCTCTGTTCACTACAATCGTGCATGTTGTAATTTGTATCTGGTTTAAGATGCAGATGTTCCACATGTTCCTCTATGTTTGCTTCTTGCAGAAGCACAGCGGAGGTGAAGTAGCATGTGGTGACCAGCTGGGGGCAGCACAGAGCCTCTTCAGCGACAAATAACAGGAGAAAAAGTGTTCTGCAGATAATCAATACCATTTCTTAATATCATATTTAATCTTTCTTGGTCTTTCCTGAATTCTGGAAGGTGACGGATGTTTTCAGTCGACATCCTGCTGCAGGAAGTTCTTGCAGCGACCTTTGACCTTTCTACCTCCAGGTTGCCTCACAGATGCAGGACACCAAGCAGCTTTCTTGGATCCCACATAGAGCGGTTCTGGTTCTGGTTCTGCTCTCCTGCAGAGCAGTTCTTCTGTCTCTGGAGGAAAATGAATCTTCACATCAGAGCCGCCGTTTCAGCCCGGTTCTGGATCCGGACCACAGCGGCCCACTGTGATGAGCTGGATTTGATCAGAACACCTGGTTCTGGTTTAGTTCTCACACCCAAACCCATTCTGTTGGACCGGGCCACACTCGGTCCTCTGGGTAATCTGCTCTGCTTTGCCATATTTGGGCCTTTATGAAGTGAAGCCATGATGGCTCCCAGCAAACATCTGGTTCTGTTGGACCTTCAAAAAGTTTTCAGCCCCTCACCAGCCACAGACTGTTTGGGCTTTATGTAATTTAAACCCAGATGTTCTGGTTCTGGTCTCAGATGTTCTTCAGAGAACAACCAGCATCATGGAGACCAGTGAACCCAGCAGGTCAACATGGACCCACTGAGCCACAGACAGAGACAACGGCTCCGCGTGGCGGCGGCGCATGGCGGCGGCGCGTGCGGCTCCGTGTGGCGGCGGCGCGTGGCGGCGGCGCGTGGTGGCCCTCCATGTGGCGACTCCAATGAAACGGCAGCGGTTGTTCAAAAACATGGAATTGACTCAGTTTCAAAGGTTTGTTTGGGCAATATCAGCATAAATACAATAATCAACATGCAGAGATAAAAACACTGTCTTCATCCTTAAGTTCCTGATGTCACTAATTAGCATCATACCTAAATCTAAGCACTTGGTAGGTTAAATGTTCAGATTAAAAATCAAGTTTGTTTGGCAGTTCAAAGTGCTTCATGAAAACAGAAATAAAGTCATAAAACGTCAATTTGAGAAACCACAAACAATCATCACATTCTGTCTGATGCCTTCATCAAAACTATTGATGCACGTCAAATATGTCCATCAATGTCCAATTTATTACGGTTCTAAAGCAACTGCAAGCAGATTTAAAGGAGCTCGGGGTTCTGGTGAGCTGCAGCAGCCGCTCCTCCGCTGCTGCAGCTGCGGCTGCAGCCACTGCTGTGCTGCAGCCGCTGCTGTGCTGCAGCCGCTGCTGTGCTGCAGCCGCTGCTGCAGCAGCTCCTCTCTGCTGTGCCGTCGTGATAACAACCAGCTGGACTCGGTCAGAGTGCAGGTTCTGTTGGGGTGTGAAACCCGTCGCTCCGTTCGAAGAAGCAAACGCAGCTGGTAGAACATGTGAATTCAGAACATGTGAATTCAGAACATGTGAATTCACATGTCGTGAATTCACATGTTGTGAATTCAGAACTGGACAAAAGTTTCTACAAACTGCAGGACAGGCCGTGTTTCATCACTATCAAAGTGTGGTGGTGGAGATGATCTCTTTCACGTGGGGAATCGGACTGAGGATCTTTAATGTCTTTCTGCTTGAGGACAGGAAACAAAATTATTACTTTTACAATTAGATATAAATTCAGGCTTTGAAGAGTTAATCCGCAGCCTAGTTAAAGTCCAGACCTAAATGCAACTGAGAATCTGTGGCAAAATCAAGTTTTCAATAGAGACTGACTACAAATGCAGGCCACACTTTTCAGATTTTTATTTCTGGAAATGTTGAGGTCTTCCAGAGAATTTCCTCAGACTCTGACTTGTTTTCCTGAAAACGCTGAGAGGGACGAGCTGACGGAGAAAAGCAGCTGCTGGGTCGTAATCATGAGCTGTCCTGGTGTCAGCGGAGGGAGCGTGACCCCAGAGGTCAAACTGGACGGCGTTCTGGGATCCAAGTCCAAAACATGTTAGCAGATTCGTATTTATGTTTTAGAATCTGTCTGATTGGTCAACGTCTGCTTCAGCAGACAATCTGAAACTTCCTGTTTTTTACGTTTGAGGGAACAAAACGGTTTCCTGATGTTTTACAGCTTGAACTTCATGTAAACACTCATATTCCATAAATCAGAAAATACATTCAAATGACGTTTGTTTGTCAGATTAAAGGAACATTTTCACTTTTAGGCAGAAAACATATTTTCTCATTGAAGCCACATTTCTGGATTAAAAACTTGTTTTCTTATAATTATAAACATAAATCCTAATTATTAACATAAATCAGTTATTTAACCAGTATAATAATGCTGCATGTTCAAAGCCATTCTGCCATCCTGAGGATCATCAGGATGTTTCTGGTGAATGTCAGGCGGTCTTTGTGTGATTCTGGTTCTGACAGTCTGCAGACCCGCCGCCTGGGATCGCTCGGCCTGCATCGTGTTGCCGGACGGCTTCATTTATGGACTCTGCAGGTCCATCTGTCATCAGGCTGATGAAACCGAGTCGGCTTGTTGTTATGAAATCGTCTCAGTCTTTGTTTTCTCCAGAGTGAACGCGGTAAGTCGGTTCTTAAATCCAAGGTTCCTTTTCTGGTTTCATAAGTTTCTGGAAATAAAACCTGAGGAAAGTTTTTCCCTCTAAGCTGATCAGAAGCGGCTCTGCAGCTCACATTTAATCCTCTAACGCCGTTACACAACACACACACACACACACACACACACACACACACGCGCACACACACACACACACACACACACACACACACACACACACACACAAACCACACAACCCATTGAGGGTCAGTAGATCTGGGCTGGTCAACAGGAGTAAATAAGGTAGTCAGTGTGTGTGTGTGTGTGTGTGTGTGTGTGGCTATAATTGGCTCTCAGGTTAAAAGCTTCTCCTGCTCATCCTCTGACAGCGCTTTTAGAATCACGCCTGGGTGTCATCGCAGCGGGTTCTGGTCAGTTCTGGTCTGGTTCTGGTCAGTTCTGGTCTGGTTCTGGTTGGGTTCGGACCTGCAGCGAGGCCCGGCGCTGTGCGGTGAGCGCGGACCGGTGGAGCTGCGTCTGGACGGATTTAAAGGTGAGCGACTCGTTGTGCTGTTCTTGGTTTTTCCAGATGAACTGATTCCAGTGATGATCTGCAGCTGGTTCTGGTCGGGTTCTGGTTGGGTTCTGGTCGGGTTCTGGTTGGGTTCTGGTTGGGTTCTGGTCGGGTTCTGGTTGGGTTCGGACCTGCAGCTGGAAACGGCTTGGCTTGAGGTTTACAGGGAACCAAGCCTTCATAGAGACGTCAGTAATTTTCAATCAGCATAATTTTGAGTTTAAATGCAGCAAAATGATGAAACATGTAAACGCTGAAATTGTTCTACTTAAACTCTGCAATTAGTTTTTATTTTTAATAATTATGCATCAAGTAGAAATGAAAAACACACCTGGATCTTCTCTGCTTTTAAACATTAGTTGGACTTCATTAAAATTTTAATTAGATTTTAATCAAACTAAATAAGCACAATTTTCAGTTAAAACCTAAATGATTGAATAAATGTTAGCAACCAGCAGACACGATAAATATTGATGAATACATGATTATCTTCATATGAACATAGCAGAGCGTGTGTTGTTAGTGTGCAACAGAAGATGAAGAGCAGTAATTCTGAAACAGTTCAGATGTTGAAATTAAATTCATGAAACTGATGTCATGTGAGACAAAGAGTCTGGATTATTATTATTATTAAATTATTATTTTCAAGCATTGATAAAAACTCGTCTCACTGAGGCTGAAAAATCCGTTTCATCCATTCAGGCTCCAGTGGATCTAATCAGCATCACAACTAAAACTGGACACAATGTTGAAAGCTGCGATCCGGTTCACGCAGCAGCTCCAGACTGCAGCTGGATTTGTGTCGCATTCGGCTGCAGTGAGACCAAGACTAAATAAATTAACATCTGACAGCAAAAACTAAATAATTAGATAAAAACTGAAGCAGCAAAAGTGTGGAACGTAACTTTGATAAATTATGTTTACAAGTTTGTTAAACTGTCACCATGTTGTGACAGTTTGTTACGAGCACCATGACGAGGATGATTGACAGCGGTAAGACCCGCCTCCTGGCTCTGATTGGCTGATTCCAGTTAGTACTGGGAGAGAAAAGCTCACAGTCTTTCTGTCACCAAATGATGACAGTTTTTATTTTATATTTTAGAATAAAGTTAAAGCTTTCAGGGACTAATGTGAACACAGATCCAAACCCAGCAGCAGATCTACAACAACATGGTGGAAAAGCAGGGGATGGTCTAGTCAAAGTCCAGATCTGAGTAGAAACTGATCTCTGGAAAGATCAGTGAGGGTTAGAAGATCCATCCTCCGTCAGCCTGGAAGGAACCAGATGAACACATGAACCCAGAGACAAACCTTACATGAACACATGAACCTCACCCTCTGTCTCCATGACATGAACACATGAATGTCTCCCTGTCTCCATGACATGAACACATGAATGACATGAACACATGAATGACATGAACACATGAATGTCCCTCAGGATGAAGTCCCGATGTCTCCTCTCCTCTGTGGACCGGCTGCCCACCATCAGCGAGCTGCAGGAGGCCCACGCCCCCCACCAACACCACACGCAGGACGAGTACCTGGACTCCATCAAGGAGCTGTCCCAGCCGGCCCGCTACCCGCTGCACGGGCCCCTGAGGGGCCACCCGGCCCTGGAGGGGCCGCGGCCCTGCGACCCCGCCCCTCTTTCTGAACGCCCCTTGGCTTCCTGTCGACCCCTCAGACGTGTCCTTCACCCTAACGGGGCCGTCAGCCTGCGACCGTAAACAGAACCTGCTGGACATGCTGACGACCCAGTCTCAGCTTGAGGGCCTGGTGTGAGCCGGGCCCCCCGGTGACCTCTGAGTGGCCCCCCGGGGGCCTCCAGAGTACCCTGGGGGCCTCCAGAGCACCCTGGGGGCCTCCAGAGCACCCTGGGGCCTCCAGAGCAACCCGGGGGCCTCCAGAGCACCCTGGGGCCTCCAGAGCAACCCGGGGGCCTCCAGAGCACCCTGGGGGCCTCCAGAGCAACCCGGGGGCCTCCAGAGCACCCTGGGGCCTCCAGAGCAACCCGGGGCCTGATGCGTTCAGAGAAACCGGGAACAGAAACTCTCTGAGTGTGAAACGGATTCCCTTTGAAGCTTGAGACAAAAGATGAAAAGAGAACATCAAGGAGAGAGCAAACAGTTGGAGAGGAGACTAAGTGGCTCCGCAGGGGTCCCGCTGCAGCCGCAGGGGCCCCAAACAATCTGCATTTCAATATTTAGAGCTTAGCAGCGGGTTCTGCTTCTGTTCTAAATGAAAGCGGAGCCGCCAGGTTCTGACCGCTGAACGGTTCTGACCGCTGAACGGTTCTGTTTGGACTCTGCCGGTTTTCTGTTTCATTTCCACTGTTTGGCCCAGAATGAGGAAAAATGTGCAGAGTCATAAAGCCACACTGAAATGTGAAATATAACCACGTTTTACTGCAAACACTCTTCCAACCAGACATGACATGTAAAGTGATTTATTGCTCCTTTCATCTGATGTTTGATATTTTATGAATTTTCTGTCTTATGAGGAGGAAATGAAAGATGTTTCTTTGTGGAGGAGAAAGATAACGGTGTGTTTGCTTGTCTTGTTGTCAACATAATAACCCAATAAATAATATCATCGTTCCCTAAAAAGGTTGATAACAATGAGAAAACATCAGCTTTAATAATGTTCTTTTAACTGTTGTATTTTAATCTCAAGTAAAGCGTTACAGTGTGATTTGTAGAACATGGAGGTTTACGTAGAGCAGAAAAGGTCAAGAAGAGGTCAACCCTTGGAGCAGCAGAGAAAAGTTTTCTCTCTGGGACGAGATGCAGAAACTTTCTGCTCATTTTGCCTCTGCAACATTTATTACTTTGCTGTTTTTGCTCCTGATCAGATTTCTCCTCCTTTGGGAGGTTTTGCAGTCGGTTTGGCCTCTGGTGATTTACAGACATTTTCTGGAATCTGACGTCAGAGAATATGAGTCATAAAGATTATCAACCATCAGGATGTCACAGTTATTTAGATTGAATTAGGAGTTGTAATATCTCATATTGCACAAGCCTCAGCAGGTTCTGACAAGGATCAGAACCACAATCAGTGAAAACGAGCAGCAACACAGAATCATCTGAAAATCATGACTGAATCAAAGTATTGATGAAATGTTTTTGCAGCAAACTGCAACAAAAGGTTCCATCAGGAAGAACAAAGCTGCTTCTCTGTCCCACTTCATTTCTGCTTCGAACTGATCTGGTTGACTTTTGTTGTGCAAAGGGATGCATTGAGATGCTACTTTCAGCTAAAGTAGCATCTCAATGCTAAACATGTAGCAGCTAATGCTAATGTTAGCATTCCTGACGAAGCTCCACGAATGGTCAGGAATTCCTGAAACTCTGGAAAGATGAGTGGAGAGAATAACTTTGCTGGATGCAACCGGATGGTGTGAAACAGTGATGACATGAAGTGGCTGTAAATTCCCACCCATTTCAGGGCCTTAAATGCATCTATGCCCCGTTACCCCACCTTCACTTGCTGGGGAACCGGGTGTTCCCGCCACGCTGGGGGTGTCAGGTCCGATGTGGGCAGTTGGATCTTGGTTGGATGAGAGCTGGTTGGATGAGAACTGGTTGGATGAGAGCTGGTTGGATGAGAGCTGGTTGGATGAGAGCTGGTTGGATGAGAGCTGGTTGGATGAGAGTTGGATGAGAGCTGGTTGGATGAGAGTTGGATGAGAGCTGGATGGATGAGAGCTGGTTGGATGAGAACTGGTTGGATGAGAACTGGTTGGATGAGAGCTGGTTGGATGAGAGCTGGTTGGATGAGAGCTGGTTGGATGAGAGTTGGATGAGAGCTGGTTGGATGAGAGCTGTTTGGATGAGAGCTGGTTGGATTAGAGCTGGTTGGATGAGAGCTGGTTGGATGAGAGCTGGTTGGATGAGAACTGGTTGGATGAGAGCTGGTTGGATGAGAACTGGTTGGATGAGAGCTGGTTGGCTGAGAGCTGGTTGGATGAGAACTGGTTGGATGAGAACTGGTTGGATGAGAGCTGGTTGGATGAGAGCTGGTTGGATGAGAGCTGGTTGGATGAGAGTTGGATGAGAGCTGGTTGGATGAGAGCTGTTTGGATGAGAGCTGGTTTGATGAGAGCTGGTTGGACGAGAGCTGGTTGGATGAGAACTGGTTGGATGAGAGCTGGTTGGATGAGAGCTGTTTGGATGAGAACTGGTTGGATGAGAGCTGTTTGGATGAGAACTGGTTGGATGAGAGCTGGTTGGATGAGAGCTGGTTGGATGAGAGCTGGTTGGATGAGAGCTGGTTGGACGAGAGCTGGTTGGATGAGAACTGGTTGGATGAGAGCTGGTTGGATGAGAGCTGGTTGGATGAGAGCTGGTTGGATGAGAGCTGGTTGGACGAGAGCTGGTTGGATGAGTGCTGGTTGGACGAGAACTGGTTGGATGAGAGCTGGTTGGATGAGAGCTGGTTGGATGAGTGCTGGTTGGATGAGAGCTGGTTGGATGAGTGCTGGTTGGATGAGAACTGGTTGGATGAGA
>NW_026562513.1:465000-475000 GCF_027474105.1 Poeciliopsis prolifica
CCGGGAAAAGAAAACAATTTGGAAAAATAGTTGTTCCGTTTAATCATTGGCTGATTTGCATCTAGAAAACTCTGAAAGTTGGACTTGAAAATGTGTAAAAATCCTGCTGAAGGTTTCAGAAAGTAACCAGTAAATAAAACTCAGACAATAATCTGCATGTTTCTGCCAATGTGCTGTGAAAAGAAACCAGCAAGTTCTGTTCTGGAAGAGCCAGGTTCTGTTCTAGAAGAGCCAGGTTCTGTTCTAGAAGAGGCAGGTTCTGTTCCGGAAGAGCCTGGTTCTGTTCTAGAAGAGATAGGTTCTGTTCTAGAAGAGCTAGGTTCTGTTCTAGAAGAGGCAGGTTCTGTTCTAGAAGAGCCAGGTTCTGTTCTAGAAGAGGCAGGTTCTGTTCTGGAAGAGGCAGGTTCTGTTCTAGAAGAGGCAGGTTCTGTTCTAGAAGAGCCAGGTTCTGTTCTAGAAGAGGCAGGTTCTGTTCTAGAAGAGCCAGGTTCTGTTCTGGAAGAGTTAGGTTCTGTTCTAGAAGAGGCAGGTTCTGTTCTAGAAGAGCCAGGTTCTGTTCTGGAAGAGCCAGGTTCTGTTCTAGAAGAGCCAGGTTCTGTTCTAGAAGAGGCAGGTTCTGTTCTAGAAGAGCCAGGTTCTGTTCTAGAAGAGGCAGGTTCTGTTCTAGAAGAGGCAGGTTCTGTTCTAGAAGAGCCAGGTTCTGTTCTGGAAGTGCCTGGTTCTGTTCTAGAAGAGGCAGGTTCTGTTCTAGAAGAGCCAGGTTCTGTTCTAGAAGAGGCAGGTTCTGTTCTAGAAGAGGCAGGTTCTGTTCTAGAAGAGGCAGGTTCTGTTCTAGAAGAGGCAGGTTCTGTTCTAGAAGAGCCAGGTTCTGTTCTAGAAGAGGCAGGTTCTGTTCTAGAAGAGCCAGGTTCTGTTCTGGAAGAGCCAGGTTCTGTTCTAGAAGAGGCAGGTTCTGTTCTAGAAGAGCCAGGTTCTGTTCTAGAAGAGGCAGGTTCTGTTCTAGAAGAGCCAGGTTCTGTTCTAGAAGAGGCAGGTTCTGTTCTAGAAGAGGCAGGTTCTGTTCTAGAAGAGCCAGGTTCTGTTCTAGAAGAGGCAGGTTCTGTTCTGGAAGAGCCAGGTTCTGTTCTAGAAGAGGCAGGTTCTGTTCTGGAAGAGGCAGGTTCTGTTCTGGAAGAGCCAGGTTCTGTTCTGGAAGAGGCAGGTTCTGTTCTGGAAGAGGTAGGTTCTGTTCTGGAAGAGGCAGGTTCTGTTCTGGAAGAGGCAGGTTCTGTTCTGGAAGAGGCAGGTTCTGCATGTCGCCTGTGAAGCTGCATGGTTTCTGTCCAGGCAGCGCTGAGTTCTGCCTGCTGAAACGCAGCCGGTCAGTTCCGGTCCAGAGGTTCTGCAGGTCCATCTGTTGCCAACATGGATGTTTTTTTTAAGTTAGGCAGGAATAAAAATAAACATTTGGGACAAAATGGATTAAAAGTTCAAACTTGTGAGGGACATTGAGTTCAACAGAAATGGGTCAGTCTGGTCCTGAGCAGAACTTTAACTGGACTGTTTGTGTTGGATTCAGTGTGGTCTTTGTGGCTTTCAGACATTCACATAAAACAACTCAGAGTGTTTTTCCTCACAGGATGAATCAGAAACTTTTGTTTTCCAGCAGCCAGATGCAGATCCGTCGACTCAGAACCATCCTGATGGAAAGCAGCAGCGGCAGCAGCGGCGGCAGCAGCGGCAGCAGCGGCAGCAGCGGCAGCAGCAGCAGCAGCAGCAGCAGCAGCAGCAGCAGCAGCAGCAGCAGCAGCAGCGGCCATGTTTGATATTCTGACTGATTAGAGGCTGGAAATGACTTTTGTTGAAATGATGTTTTTACAGTTACTGTTGAAATAAAGTGCTGACTTGGTTGTTGCGCCTCCCATTTCTCCAGAATCTCTTCGCTCTTATGCACTGATTTCTTCTCAATATGTTGGAATCGGGTCAGAGGAGCAATGAATCACAGCTGATAGGAAGAGGAATGCATGCTTGAGCCACACCACTGAAAATTACTCAGGAAGCATGAGGGTTGTTTAATTGGAGGAAAACAAATTAACTAATTGTTTGTGGAAAAAAGACATCCTGCTGTTCAGCTTCACTTCCTGCTTTCTGTTACTGGCATCCAGGAAGTTTAAATACGTATTGTGGATTATTTACTGAAGGAAGTTTGTCAAATTAAGCAACATTTTACTGCAGATAGCTTTAGTTGATACAAAGCAGCAAATGATTAAAAAACAACCCTGTTATGATCCTCATGACATGTTTTCTATGTTATGAGGGAAAATAGAAAATGTAAAGTTTCCCGTGTCGATGCAGCGTTTGCTGCTAGTCAGTTTGGAAAGCCAGTTCAGCTCACCTGTGATGACCCTGCCTCCACCCATGTAACATGAATTAACAAGCTGCCTGTTTTCCCTCTTCATGTGTGACAACATGAAGACGAAGGAGGACGAAACGTCCAGAGGGCATCAGGCCTCTGCAGATCTGGGTGTCCTGTTTCTACGGTGAGTGACGTTACTGAGGACTGTCCAGAAACCTCCAACGTCTAAAGACCTGAGACCAACCTGGAGCACAGACAGTGGGAGAGTTTCAGCAAGCAGGAAACAAAAAGGGGCTTTATGTGCGGAGGCCAAGGAAGACCCCACTGCTGAAGACAGATTGAGAACCTGGACAAACCTCAAGCCTTTTATGGACAGATGAAACAAACACAGGAAACCGTTTGTGTCTTGCACACGAACACAATGTTGATAGACGGGGCAGTGAAGCCTTGAAGGAAAAGAGCAGCACATCAACAGTCAAGCATGGTGGAGGTTTCATAATGCTGTGGGCTGCTTTGCAGCATCTGCAATTCTAGAGCGAAATGTCTTGATTTGAGGTGAAGATCCTGGGTTCACTCAGTTAAAATATGAAGAGGTTCCAGTGATGGTGAGCAGGGCTGCGTTTGTTTTCTCCTGGTTTTCCTGATAGATCTGTAAATAAGACGCTGACGGCTCAGCAGTTCTCCGCAGAACCTCATTTCAAAGGAGGAAAGAGTTGAACTTTGCCTTCAGTGTTGCAGCCTGATCTGAACCCAGTCCAGCTTTCTAAATGCTACCGGCAGGAAGGGTGTGTGTGTGTGTGTGTGTGTGTGTGTGTGTGTGTGTGTGTGTGTGTGTGTGTGTGTGTGTGTGTGTGCACGCCAGGTTTTCATATCCTTATGGGAACCTGTTTCTGTCTACAATGTGGGGTTTTGAGGACCATGGTTCTTTGTGGGGACATTTTCTTGGTCCCAATGAGGGAAATTGTTGTTTTTAGGTTAAAAGTTAGATATGTGATGGTTTGGTTTAGGGTAAAGGTCAAGGTAAGGGTCATAATGTGATGGTTGAGGTTAGGCTGTAGAAATTAATGGAAGTCAAGGTGAAGTCCCCACAAGTGCTGAAACTGTGTGTGTGTGTGTGAGACTGACAGCCACTTGTTGAGAAATGTAGTTATTGTGCAGATTATGGGAAAATGAAACATTCACACGCTCAGTGGCTCCATCAGGAATGGGACCAGAACCAGCCGGGACATGCAGCCGAGCCCGCACACACACCCACACACACACACCTGAGTCCCAGAGTCAGGTGTGTCAGGTTGTTTTTTCTGAAACAGGTGCAACTCTGACAGTTCTGCTTCTGTCCATCTGAACCCAGTTCATCTGCCCCCCTCCCTCCTGCACGCACACACACACACACACACACACACACACACACACACCACACACACACAACACACACACACACACACACACACACACACACACACACACACACACACACACAGACTCCCTCGTCACTGCAGCGTCACACTCTGCGGCTGCCAGTAAGTGTTACCAAGCAGAATGGCTTGCAGGAATGCAGAGGCTTTCCGTCTGGGTTTGGAGGTGAAGCCATTCTTCAGATTGATTCTGGTTCTGATTGGTTCTGTTCAGGAGAGCGAAGTTCAGGAGAAGCAGCAGAACTTTGCTCAGACCTGTTCCTCCACACGTCATAAACGATGTTTCAGGGAATGTTTAATTGCTGCTTCATAACTGTTTTTATTGAGCAGCACAATGTTTAGATTTGCTCCACATGTTGTGTAATTCGGTCCAGTTTTATGAGCCGCTGCTCCTTGTAAATCAGACGTGGAGGAGAACCAGCGCCGATCTGCATCTGGACCGAATTACATCCCAATCTTAACATTCCTTCTCGGCTCTGAACTATTTTTATTTTGTTGACAGTGAGGTCGGGTTTATTTGTGCATCACTGCTGCTGTTAAAGTTTGCTGCCATTAACACTTCATCTGCATCACAGAAAAAATATTTCACATTTCTGATTTCAAGAGAGTTTTCACAAATTTCTAGAAAGTTTAAAACAAAACCTAAAAACTCACATTTGTAGTCAGGAAATGCAATTCAGGTCAAATAAAGACAAATGAGCAAACAGGATGAAGTTAGAACACATCATGTTCACATTACAACACGGTGGTGGAAGTGTCATGACATGGGAATGTCATTTTAACTGCAGGCTGTGAACATTCAGCCAGAGTCATAATGTAATGATTTAAATCAAACAATATTCATTGGTACAATGGCCTAGTCAAAGTCTAGACCACAATCCAAAATGTTCTGGTCTATGCTCTCTGTCCAGTTTGATTCTGGATCTCGAAGCTGCAGAGATGAAAATGCATGCCACACTTTTCAGATTTTAAATTGTTGAAAATGTTGAGTCGTTTTCCTTTTGCTCTAAAATATGAAATTAATCCTTCAGATGTTCACTGATTTCTGTCCTTTTGTTTTTCTGGATGTTTGTTTTTAGTTATTTCTTCGTTGCTATTAATCTTTCATCATGTTTGATGTAATGAACTAAATGTTTACAGGAGAAAGTTCTGCTTCTTCACCTCCATCACCTCAGATTCACTTTGACAGGAAGTGACTAAGCAGAGCCTGTCAGAAATATTCAGTATCTCCGTTTGTGTTTGGGTTTTACAGCCGGATCTGGGTTCGGAGTTTTATCTCCATTGCTGAGTGCTGAGCTCACTGCAGAGCGTCTCCGCTGTGAAAGTGGAAATTCCAGAGCAGTTTTGGGGTCGGGCCTTACGGGAAGCGGCATGTGGAGGGAAAACCCACTCGACCCGCCGTATAAAAGCTCAGCAGCCTCTCAGCACACACTCAGTCCTCCAACTTTCTCCTCCGAGGAATTTTCTCAGGACTTTTCTCTCTGTAAGAAAGCGAAGATGGGTCTGTCCCAGAGGAACGGCGCCCTGCTGCTGGTTTTTGTGGCTGCAGTTTGCATGGAGTTCTATCAAGGTGAGTTTCTGCAGGATTTCTAAAAACAAATGCAGCTTCTACTAACAAAGCTCCATTCTTGACCAGTTTCGAACCCATGTTGATCTTTGACCTTTCCCCTCCAGCTCAACATGTCGTAGGAATCCGCTGCAAATGTCCGTCCTACAGCAAAATCCAGAAGTCCAACTTCACGGACTTCCAGGTGACAGAAGTGCGGGCCGGCTGCGATCAGGTCGAGCTGACGTGAGTAGCTTATGGTTGTCTCTGCATTCATGATTTCAGCCGTGATGCTGATTCTGATGTTTTGGATGTTCTAGTGTGACCCGGATCAAGCTGGATAACTCCACAGAAACGCTGTGCATAAACCCAAAGAGGAAACGTGGCTTACAAATCATCAGCTGCTGGGAAAGGTGAGTTGCAAACAAGAAACGTTTTTCCTTATGCTGCTTCAATTCTAGTTTAATCTGCACAGAAGCCTCTGAGCTGCAAGTGATTTCAGTGTCTGGTCCTGCTTCAGCTGCAGACGGATCAGCTTTTACTGCTCGGGTTAAAAATGTTGATTTGGCTCAAAGTTGCAACCGATTCTGAGGCGAAGCTTCCAGGTTTATTCTGCAAAATGAAAACAACAAAACCATAAAACCTCCAGAGCTTAACAAGTCCCCTGACACTGGAGCACGTGATGGGCTCCACAGATGTTCCCCATTAGCCTCTGTCCTAACTCCGCTCTCTCCCTCCAAGGATAAACAAAGACAAGAACCGTAAGATGGAGTGCCTCGACAAGCAGCGGAGGCTGGAGGACAGGGCCTCCGAGGACTGAAGCGCAGGGGCCCCAGGAACGCCGAGGGCCGGATATTTCACTGAGCCCCCAGTCTGAGAGGGAACTGGGATGGACTGGGACTGACTGGGGAGGCGGCGGAGCGCTGGGAGGAGATGATTGAGAGCCGCGACGCTGGAGAGAGTCTGTGGATCGAGCAGAAAGAGTTTCATGTACAGCACTATAGCAGCAAGTCTGTTTGAAACGAAGCACTGTCAAAATGTTAACCTTCGTTTTTCTCTGCTTCACTGTAATATTTATGCTGATTATTTATTTTTTTACATTTCTAACAGCTCAAATTTTTTATATGAATGTGGAAGAAAATAAAAAGGTTTTGATAGAACTCTGCTGTTGCTGCCTGAGTTTTGTTTTCCCTCCAGGCATGGAGAGCTGGTTCTGCAGCTGGTTCTGCAGCTGGTTCTGCAGCTGGCGATCAGCCCGGCTTGGCCCGGTTCGGTCCGGTTTGGTTCGGCCCGGTTCTTCTTGGCCGGCCCAGTTCGGCCCGGTTCGGTTCCTACAGACTGACACCGTTATTCTGCAGAGATGCAGCAGCTGACAGCTGAGGACAATGAGACGACTCTGTTATGGTTCTGATCGTTAAATGACGGCAGCGGGAGAGAATTCAGACCCAGATGTTTGCAGCTGCTGCAGGCTGGATGGAGGGTTGGGGGTTCTGGGAGTTCTGGGGGTTCTGGGGGTTCGGGGGTTCTGGGAGTTCTGGGGTTCTGGGGTTCTGGGGGTTCTGGGTTCTGGGGGTTCTGGGGTTCTGGGGTTCTGGGTTCTGGGGTTCTGGGGGTTCTGGGGTTCTGGGGGTTCTGGGGGTTTGGACTCCTGCAGTAAGAGACGGTTTGCAGCAGGTCAGGGTTTATTTCAGTTACTAGAACAACAAGGAAACTCAGAGAGGATTTACGGTGAACCATCCAGGAAAAGCAAAGTGAGGAATCCTCAGAGCCAAATCAACATGCCAGTTCTCCAAGAACTGCAGGACGCCTCACCCTTTGATTAGGACCAGCTCTGCCCCAAGTAAAAACAAAGAGTGCACTGTAAAACTTTTGCTTAACTTGAAGATGAAATACAAGTAAAGTCAACATAAAATTGTTTTGTTTTGATGTGAGAAAAGAAAGTTATTAAGTTCAACAGCAGGAGACATGTTGTCTAAACATTGTTTTAAAGTTGTGCTATGACTTAACTACCAAATAATTGATCCACATTATTCAATTATTTCTGTATTATTCTCACTCACACTATCAAGTTAAAATCACTGCTGAAGTTAGACGAACATGTCTGAGCAAAATCAGAAACCTACTAATAAATTCATGGAACAACATAATGAGAACATTCACCTGGATCAGAGCAGCAGTCATTAGACGTGATATTGTGTTTAAAGCTGAACTCTGACAGTTAAATCAATATTTGCCCTGAAAATATTCAGGCAAATATTCAGGTCAGCCTGGCGCTAAGCACTCTGGGAAATAGTTCCTCTCTCTCCTTTATGTTCCTTCAGCCAGTTTAATTTTGTCAACATTTTACTGTCGTTATAAGAAAAAAAAAATCAGGTATTTGTTCCATATTCAGTCTTTTTGTTTTCAGTTTGTAAATATTCGACTTTCATATTTGATGTTACATAAACCAGGAATCATTTCTTTTTAAGATTGCCTTTGAAAAGTAATGAAAGGGTTCCCGGCACCATGAAAGGTTCCCGGCCCCCACTGACCCCCCTTTTGGGCAGCACTGCTGGAAAAGTTCCTCATTATAATAAAACATATTCATCATTAATGTTTCCCTGTGTTTCTGCTTGTATCAGTTTTAAATTTTTTTTCGTTCATTTATTTTCTTTTTTTCCAGTATCATCATAATAAAATTCATACTGTGGAGAAACGACTCATTTCCTCTTCAGAGACATTTTCTACATCAGTCATCGTTCAGAGAGCAGAACCTGCTGGTTATGGATCGTTCTGATGAAGAGATGATCTGCAGATGCATCATGATTTGAAGGAGTCCATCCATCTTGGCTGGACGCATCCTGACCTCTGACCCTCAGATCCTGGAGAACCTGGCCCTCCTGCTGGTCCCGGAGAGCCAAGGCGGATCGCCTCATCTCAGGAAAATCATTTTTATTTCCTGCAGCAGATTTATTGTTCATTCCTGATCTTTGGAGAAACTTATTCCACCTTCTGCAGATTAAAATCCTGAATTTATTCCTTTTTGTTCATCAATTGTACTTCATCATACCTGAGATAAAAGTCATGTTGATACAGAATGTCGGTTTAATTTATTTCTGTTTATTTATTTATATTACATCTGAATTTAATATAAATAAATGATGAATCTGTTTTACACTGAAGCTGTAAATCAAAAGGTGATTGACCTTCATCCATCAGTCGGCGCTTACATCATGCAGTGATGATCTGGCACCATGGGGGGCGCCAACACGACAAGTTAGTCTTCAGTCTTATTTCTTACCAAACTGAATTTGTTCTCCATGTTAATAAAGGCTAGAATTTCATTTCTAAGATTCAAATGAAGAAGATGATCATGTTTAACTGTCATCATTTTAAAGTTTTGTTAAATTTAGTCAGAAATGCTTCAGATTATTCCTGCAGCCTCTAAATGTGGATTTCATTCCAACATGAAGGAGTTTTTTAACTTTATTAAATTCCACCAAATGAAACGTAAATAACACAGAAACATCTTCATTTGGCTGAATATGGTTTTACTAAAGCATTCTCCCACATGAAAATCACTTGATTCAATTTTGTCTCCAACATGTGAAGAAGTTAAACCAGCAGGAAGCAGGATGTGATCAGGTTCTGGTACCGGTACCGGGGATCCCAGATCCTGCCCTCCCTCCTGCAGGCGTCTCTGTATTACATGCCAGCTGGTCGAGATTCAGTAAAAACCTCCAACCTTCACATGGAAGGAAGAGTTCAGACTGCTGGAGAGAAACTGAGCCGGGGCGAAGCTGCAGCATGTGGCCGCCGTCGCGGGTCTTTAGCTCCGGCCAGCGGTCTCTCTCTCTCTGTCTCTCTCTCTCTGTCTCTCTCTCTGTCTCTCTCTGTCTCTCTCTCTCTCTGTCTCTCTCTCTGTGTCTCTCTGTCTCTCTCTCTCTCTCTCTGTCTCTCTCTCTGTGTCTCTCTGTCTCTCTCTCTGTCTCTCTTTCTGTCTCTCTCTCTCTCTCTCTGTCTCTCTCTCTGTGTCTCTCTGTCTCTCTCTCTCTCTCTCTCTCTCTGTCTGTCGCGCTGCTCTTCACAAGGTGTCGACTCTCTTCCTGTATCGATCGACCAACATGATGTAGAAAAGTGCTGTCATGCTGCGGCGGCTCTTTGGGCACTTATACACGCCTCTCCTCTCCTCTCTGTCTGTCAGGCGCGGACGCTCAGCGGACTGATCTCTAGCCAACACACAACACACACACACACACAGCCCCCCCCCCCCCCCCCCCTCCCCTCACACACACACACCATTAAAGCTTCGATCTGGGGGAGCGCCTCCAGTTCTCACACTGCCTGCTGATCATGTTGCAGACGCTCTGGAAATGCTGCGACAAGCATGTTTAAATTTTAAAGCATTCTGCAGCCGAGCCGGTCCTGAAAGCAGAATCTGGATTTTATTTCTATGATCTGTTGCTTTGAGTTTATATTTAGCTTGTGAGGGGGAATCAAACCTCCTGTGGAAGAAAATACACTATTGAGCTAAAAATCAAAGCTGTGAGAGAGATGTCACTCCTGTCTGTAGTCCACTCATCGCCACACACAGAGAAACTTTAAAGCACACATTGTTATTGTGATATTTTATTCATGAGGAGGGAAACCGCCCAGAAGCTTGTTGCAGAGAGCGTCAGAAAAAGAGAAAAACTGTAAATTAGCCAAACATGTTTGGATTCTGTA
>NW_026562513.1:480000-490000 GCF_027474105.1 Poeciliopsis prolifica
GTAAACATATAAAAACACTTCAGGATATTTGTAACATATTTACATTATAGTTGGAGTTTTTTCCCGTAGTTTGTCATATTTTTTTTCTGATTCCTTAAGTTGAAAAAGAGTTAACATTTTAAAGACTCACTTATTTGTTCTCAGGTATTAAAATTGGTTTTCCTAATTTAATTTGAATATAAAGTACTCTACTTTTCATATTTACTCATAATCACATTGTATCCCCAATGTGTGTTTACATTTTTAATCTTCTGCTAAATTGTGTTTGCAACAAATAAATGAGATAAATTGCCCAATCGCTGTGGAGAAATATGTAAATGTCACATTTCTGTTTGTTATTCCAGCTGTGCTGGTAAAACTGACTGTAAATATTTCTCACAATTATCTAAACTGGTATAATTGTTGCAGTTATTAAGCTTTAAAACAAATGAGCCACCCAGCTTTCTTCACTAATTTGTAATTATTCACCCAAAAAGCAGAATGTAAATGAGTGTCAGCAGCCAAGCTGCGGTTCATCGGCTCCTTGAGAAGCGCTGCAGCAGCAGGCCTCCACCTTCAGGGGGCAGCGACGGCCTCCTGTGGAGCTGGGCCTCATCAGCATGCCGCCCGGCCCTCTCTGCCCACTGCAAGGGGAGCGGGGCCTTCCACCGCTGAATTCATTAACCTTTCCACACTCCCACTGGAAGCTCACCGCAGCAATTGGAAATCAGCTCCCAGAAGTTGGAACAGTTTAACCACGAGGGACCTCAGTGTGTCGGGTGGCAGGGCGGGGGGAGAGGACCCCATTTGTTCTTATCTAAAAAAACGTCATTTCGCATCAGATGGTTAGTTATTCAGCAGTGCAAGGCGTGTTTATGGGTGTGATGCACAATCACACACCACCCGGAGCTCGACTCGGTATGCCACCAGACAGGCGGCAAATTCTCAGATAGAACTTATAATTGTCTCACTTGAGACCGTCTGATGGGCTTTCTGCACCCGCAGAGCAGTTTTCAGAAGCTGTTTGAGTCAGTGTGACCAGTGTAGCAGATTCAAGCACAGTCAGAGTCATCCACCGCCTCTAATTATTCAACATACGCTGATGAAGCTGTTTCACAATCAGCTCAATATGCAATATTTATCTCAGTCTGGATAAAATGAAAATTTTAATTGCTCAATGTGATTTAAATCAGCCGAAACCCAAGAAAAATCCTTAAAACACTCATTCTGCACAGAATCAGCTCTCACCAGATTGGAGCTTGATCTATTTCTACTGTAGTTACAGGTAATATCGTTTAATAACATCGTTTAATAACATCATTTAATAACATCGTTTAATAATATCGTTTTATATCGTTTAATAACATCGTTTAATAATATCGTTTTATAATATCGTTTAATAACATCGTTTAATAACATCGTTTAATAACATCGTTTAATAATATCGTTTTATAATATTGTTTAATAATATCGTTTAATAATATCGTTTTATAATATCGTTTAATAATATCGGTTAATAATATTGTTTTATAATATCGTTTAATAATATTGTTTAATAACATTGATTAATAACATTGTTTAATAACATTGTTTAATAACATTGTTAATAATATCGTTTAATATTGTTTAATACATTGTTTAATAACATTGTTTAATAACATCGTTTAATAATATTGTTTAATAACATTGTTTAATAACATCGTTTAATAATATTGTTTAATAACATTGTTTAATAACATCGTTTAATAACATTGTTTAATAACATCGTTTAATAACATCGTTTAATAATATTGTTTAATAACATTGTATAATAACATTGTTTAATAACATCGTTTAATAATATTGTTTAATAATATTGTTTAATAACATCTTTTAATAACATCGTTTAATAATATTGTTTAATAACATTGTATAATAACATTGTTTAATAACATCGTTTAATAATATTGTTTAATAACATTGTTTAATAACATTGTTTAATAACATCGTTTAATAACATCGTTTAATAATATTGTTTAATAACATTGTATAATAACATTGTTTAATAACATCGTTTAATAATATTGTTTAATAATATTGTTTAATAACATCGTTTAATAACATCGTTTAATAATATTGTTTAATAACATTGTTTAATAACATCGTTTAATAATATTGTTTAATAACATCGTTTAATAACATCGTTTAATAATATTGTTTAATAACATTGTTTAATAACATTGTTTAATACCATCGTTTGATAATATCGTTTTATAATATCGTTTAATAATATCGTTTAATAACATCATTTAATAATATCGTTTTATAATATCTTTTAATAACATCGTTTAATAACATCGTTTTATAATATCGTTTAATAATATTGTTTAATAATATTGTTTAATAACATTGTTTAATAACATCGTTTAATACCATTGTTTGATAATATCGTTTTATAATATCGTTTAATAATATCGTTTAATAACATCGTTTAATAATATCGTTTAATAATATCGTTTAATAATATTGTTTAATAACATCGTTTTATAATATCGTTTAATAACATCGTTTAATAACATCGTTTAATAACATCGATTTATAATATTGTTTTATAATATTGTTTAATAATATCGTTTCATAACATCGTTTAATAATATCGTTTAATAATATTGTTTTATAATATTGTTTAATAATATTGTTTAATAACATTGTTTAATAACATTGTTTGATAACATTGTTTAATAACATCGTTTTAATAATATTGTTTAATAGTATTGTTTTATAATATCATTTAATGACATTGTTTAATAACATCGTTTAATAATATTGTTTTATAATATCGTTTAATAATATTGTTTAATAACATTGTTTAATAACATCGTTTAATAATATCGTTTAATAATATCGTTTAATAATATTGTTTAATAACATCGTTTAATAATATTGTTAATAACATTGTTTAATAATATTGTTTAATAATATTGTTTAATAACATTGTTTAATAACATCGTTTAATAATGTTTAATAATATTGTTTTATAATATCGTTTAATAATATTGTTTAATAACATCGTTTAATAACATCGTTTAATAATATTGTTTAATAACATTGTTTAATAACATCGTTTCATAACATCGTTTTATAATATTTTTAATAACATTGTTTAATAACATCGTTTAATAATATTGTTTAATAACATTGTTTAATAACATCGTTTAATAATATTGTTTAATACATAGTTTAATAACATCGTTTAATAAC
Source organism: Poeciliopsis prolifica (assembly GCF_027474105.1). Classification (NCBI taxonomy): domain Eukaryota; kingdom Metazoa; phylum Chordata; class Actinopteri; order Cyprinodontiformes; family Poeciliidae; genus Poeciliopsis; species Poeciliopsis prolifica. The sequence goes on from NW_026562513.1 coordinate 483,220, forward strand.
ATCGTTTTAACAACATAGTTTAATAACATCGTTTAATAATATCGTTTTATAATATCGTTTAATAACATCGTTTAATAACATCGTTTAATAATATCGTTAATAAATTCGTTTAATAATATTGTTTAATAACATCGTTTTAATATCGTTTAATAATATTGTTTAATAACATTGTTTAATAACATTGTTTAATACCATCGTTTGATAATATCGTTTTATAATATCGTTTAATAATATCGTTTTAATAACATCGTTTAATAATATCGTTTTATAATATCGTTTAATAACATCGTTTAATAACATCGTTTTATAATATCGTTTAATAATATTGTTTAATAATATCGTTTAATAACATCGTTTAATAACATCGTTTAATAATATCGTTTAATAATATCGTTTAATAATATTGTTTAATAACATCGTTTTATAATATCGTTTAATAACATCGTTTAATAACATCGTTTAATAACATAGTTTAATAACATCGTTTAATAACATCGTTTAATAACATAGTTTAATAACATCGTTTAATAATATCGTTTTATAATATCGTTTAATAACATCGTTTAATAACATCGTTTAATAATATCGTTTAATAATATTGTTTAATAACATCGTTTTATAATATCGTTTAATAACATCGTTTAATAACATCGTTTAATAACATAGTTTAATAACATCGTTTAATAATATCGTTTTTAATATCGTTTAATAATATCGTTTAATAACATCGTTTAATAATATCGTTTTATAATATCGTTTAATAATATTGTTTAATAATATTGTTTAATAACATTGTTTAATAACATCGTTTAATAATGTTTAATAAATTGTTTTATAATATCGTTAATAATATTGTTTAATAACATCGTTTAATAACATCGTTTAATAATATTGTTTAATAACATTGTTAATAACATCGTTTCATAACATCGTTTTATAATATTGTTTAATAACATTGTTTAATAACATCGTTTAATAATATTGTTTAATAACATTGTTTAATAACATCGTTTAATAATATTGTTTAATAACATAGTTTAATAACATCGTTTAATAACATCGTTTAATAACATAGTTTAATAACATCGTTTAATAATATCGTTTTATAATATCGTTTAATAACATCGTTTAATAACATCGTTTAATAACATCGTTTTATAATATCGTTTAATAATATTGTTTAATAACATTGTTTAATAACATTGTTTAATACCATCGTTTGATAATATCGTTTTATAATATCGTTTAATAATATCGTTTAATAACATCATTTAATAATATCGTTTTATAATATCGTTTAATAACATCGTTTAATAACATCGTTTTATAATATTGTTTAATATATTGTTTAATAACATTGTTTAATAACATCGTTTAATAACATCGTTTAATAATATCGTTTAATAATATTGTTTAATAATATCGTTTAATAACATCGTTTAATAACATCGTTTAATAATATCGTTTAATAATATCGTTTAATAATATTGTTTAATAACATCGTTTTATAATATCGTTTAATAACATCGTTTAATAACATCGTTTAATAACATAGTTTAATAACATCGTTTAATAACATAGTTTAATAACATCGTTTAATAATATCGTTTTATAATATCGTTTAATAACATCGTTTAATAACATCGTTTATAATATCGTTTTAATAATATCGTTTAATAATATTGTTTAATAACATCGTTTTATAATATCGTTTAATAACATCGTTTAATAACATCGTTTAATAACATCGTTTAATAACATAGTTTAATAACATCGTTTAATAATATCGTTTTATAATATCGTTTAATAATATCGTTTAATAACATCGTTTAATAATATCGTTATAATATCGTTTAATAATATTGTTTAATAATATTGTTTAATAACATTGTTTAATAATATCGTTTAATAACATGGTTTAATAACATCGTTTAATAATATCGTTTAATAATATTGTTTAATAACATTGTTTAATAACATTGTTTAATAACATCGTTTAATAATATTGTTTAATAACATTGTTTAATAACATCGTTTAATAATATTGTTTAATAACATTGTTTAATAACATCGTTTAATAACATTGTTTAATAACATCGTTTAATAATATTGTTTAATAATATTGTTTAATAACATCGTTTCATAACATCGTTTTATAATATTGTTTAATAACATTGTTTAATAACATCGTTTAATAATATTGTTTAATAACATTGTTTAATAACATCGTTTAATAATATTGTTTAATAACATTGTTTAATAACATCGTTTCATAACATCGTTTTATAATATTGTTTAATAACATTGTTTAATAACATCGTTTAATAATATTGTTTAATAACATTGTTTAATAACATCGTTTAATAATATTGTTTAATAACATTGTTTAATAACATTGTTTAATACCATCGTTTGATAATATTGTTTTATAATATCGTTTAATAACATTGTTTAATAACATTGTTTAATACCATTGTTTGATAATATCGTTTTATAATATCGTTTAATAATATCGTTTAATAACATCGTTTAATAATATCGTTTAATAATATCGTTTAATAATATCGTTTAATAATATTGTTTAATAACATCGTTTTATAATATCGTTTAATAACATCGTTTAATAACATCGTTTAATAACATCGATTTATAATATCGTTTTATAATATTGTTTAATAATATCGTTTAATAACATCGTTTAATAATATCGTTTAATAATATTGTTTTATAATATTGTTTAATAATATTGTTTAATAACATTGTTTAATAACATTGTTTGATAACATTGTTTAATAACATCGTTTAATAATATTGTTTAATAGTATTGTTTTATAATATCATTTAATGACATTGTTTAATAACATCGTTTAATAATATTGTTTTATAATATCGTTTAATAATATTGTTTAATAACATTGTTTAATAACATCGTTTAATAATATCGTTTAATAATATCGTTTAATAATATTGTTTAATAACATCGTTTAATAATATTGTTTAATAACATTGTTTAATAATATTGTTTAATAATATTGTTTAATAACATTGTTTAATAACATCGTTTAATAATGTTTAATAATATTGTTTTATAATATCGTTTAATAATATTGTTTAATAACATCGTTTAATAACATCGTTTAATAATATTGTTTAATAACATCGTTTAATAATATCGTTTTATAATATCGTTTAATAACATCGTTTAATAACATCGTTTAATAATATCGTTTAATAATATCGTTTAATAATATTGTTTAATAACATCGTTTTATAATATCGTTTAATAATATTGTTTAATAACATTGTTTAATAACATTGTTTAATACCATCGTTTGATAATATCGTTTTATAATATCGTTTAATAATATCGTTTAATAACATCGTTTAATAATATCATTTTATAATATCGTTTAATAACATCGTTTAATAACATCGTTTTATAATATCGTTTAATAATATTGTTTAATAATATCGTTTAATAACATTGTTTAATAACATCGTTTAATAACATCGTTTAATAATATCGTTTAATAATATCGTTTAATAATATTGTTTAATAACATCGTTTTATAATATCGTTTAATAACATCGTTTAATAACATCGTTTAATAACATAGTTTAATAACATCGTTTAATAACATCGTTTAATAACATAGTTTAATAACATCGTTTAATAATATCGTTTAATAACATCGTTTAATAACATCGTTTAATAATATCGTTTAATAATATCGTTTAATAATATTGTTTAATAACATCGTTTTATAATATCGTTTAATAACATCATTTAATAACATCGTTTAATAACATAGTTTAATAACATCGTTTAATAATATCGTTTTATAATATCGTTTAATAACATCGTTTAATAACATCGTTTTATAATATCGTTTAATAATATTGTTTAATAATATTGTTTAATAACATTGTTTAATAACATAGTTTAATAACATCGTTTAATAATATCGTTTTATAATATCGTTTAATAACATCGTTTAATAACATCGTTTAATAATATCGTTTAATAATATCGTTTAATAATATTGTTTAATAACATCGTTTAATAATATTGTTTAATAACATTGTTTAATAACATTGTTTAATAACATCGTTTAATAACATCGTTTAATAACATAGTTTAATAACATCGTTTAATAATATCGTTTTATAATATCGTTTAATAACATCGTTTAATAACATCGTTTAATAATATCGTTTTATAATATCGTTTAATAATATCGTTTAATAACATCGTTTAATAATATCGTTTTATAATATCGTTTAATAACATCGTTTAATAACATCGTTTTATAATATCGTTTAATAATATTGTTTAATAATATTGTTTAATAACATTGTTTAATAACATCGTTTAATAACATCGTTTAATAATATCGTTTAATAATATCGTTTAATAATATCGTTTAATAACATTGTTTAATAACATCGTTTAATAACATCGTTTAATAATATCGTTTAATAATATCGTTTAATAATATTGTTTAATAACATCGTTTTATAATATCGTTTAATAACATCGTTTAATAACATAGTTTAATAACATCGTTTAATAACATAGTTTAATAACATCGTTTAATAATATCGTTTTATAATATCGTTTAATAACATCGTTTAATAACATCGTTTAATAATATCGTTTAATAATATCGTTTAATAATATTGTTTAATAACATCGTTTTATAATATCGTTTAATAACATCGTTTAATAACATCGTTTAATAACATAGTTTAATAACATCGTTTAATAATATCGTTTATAATATCGTTTAATAATATCGTTTAATAACATCGTTTAATAATATCGTTTTATAATATCGTTTAATAACATCGTTTAATAATATCGTTTTATAATATCGTTTAATAACATCGTTTAATAACATCGTTTTATAATATCGTTTAATAATATTGTTTAATAATATTGTTTAATAACATTGTTAATAACATAGTTTAATAACATCGTTTAATAATATCGTTTTATAATATCGTTTAATAACATCGTTTAATAACATCGTTTAATAATATCGTTTAATAATATCGTTTAATAATATGTTTAATAACATCGTTTAATAATATTGTTTAATAACATTGTTTAATAACATTGTTTAATAACATCGTTTAATAACATCGTTTAATAACATAGTTTAATAACATCGTTTAATAATATCGTTTTATAATATCGTTTAATAACATCGTTTAATAACATCGTTTAATAATATCGTTTTATAATATCGTTTAATAATATCGTTTAATAACATCGTTTAATAATATCGTTTTATAATATCGTTTAATAACATCGTTTAATAACATCGTTTTATAATATCGTTTAATAATATTGTTTAATAATATTGTTTAATAACATTGTTTAATAACATCGTTTAATAACATCGTTTAATAATATCGTTTAATAATACGTTTAATAATATCGTTTAATAACATTGTTTAATAACATCGTTTAATAACATCGTTTAATAATATCGTTTAATAATATCGTTTAATAATATTGTTTAATAACATCGTTTTATAATATCGTTTAATAACATCGTTTAATAACATAGTTTAATAACATCGTTTAATAACATAGTTTAATAACATCGTTTAATAATATCGTTTTATAATATCGTTTAATAACATCGTTTAATAACATCGTTTAATAATATCGTTTAATATCGTTTAATAATATTGTTTAATAACATCGTTTTATAATATCGTTTAATAACATCGTTTAATAACATCGTTTAATAACATAGTTTAATAACATCGTTTAATAATATCGTTTTATAATATCGTTTAATAATATCGTTTAATAACATCGTTTAATAATATCGTTTTATAATATCGTTTAATAATATTGTTTAATAATATTGTTTAATAACATTGTTTAATAATATCGTTTAATAACATGGTTTAATAACATCGTTTAATAATATCGTTTAATAATATTGTTTAATAACATTGTTTAATAACATTGTTTAATAACATCGTTTAATAACATCGTTTAATAATATTGTTTAATAACATTGTTTAATAACATCGTTTAATAATATTGTTTAATAACATTGTTTAATAACATCGTTTAATAACATTGTTTAATAACATCGTTTAATAATATTGTTTAATAATATTGTTTAATAACATTGTTTAATAACATCGTTTAATAATATTGTTTAATAACATTGTTTAATAACATCGTTTCATAACATCGTTTTATAATATTGTTTAATAACATTGTTTAATAACATCGTTTTAATAATATTGTTTAATAACATTGTTTAATAACATCGTTTCATAACATCGTTTTATAATATTGTTTAATAACATTGTTTAATAACATCGTTTAATAATATTGTTTAATAACATTGTTTAATAACATCGTTTAATAATATTGTTTAATAACATTGTTTAATAACATCGTTTGATAATATTGTTTTATAATATCGTTTAATAACATCGTTTAATAACATTGTTTAATAACATCGTTTAATAATATTGCTTAATAATATTGTTTAATAACATTGTTTAATAACATCGTTTAATAATATTGTTTAATAACATTGTTTAATAACATCGTTTAATAACATCGTTTAATAATATTGTTTAATAACATTGTTTAATAACATCTTTTAATAACATCGTTTAATATTATTGTTTAATAACATCGTTTAATAATATTGTTTTATAATATCATTTAATAATATTGTTTAATAATATTGTTTAATAGTATTGTTTAATAATATTGTGAAATATCACCATCAGGACTGTT
>NW_026562513.1:495000-517500 GCF_027474105.1 Poeciliopsis prolifica
GTCTCTGGACGAACCTGCCGTCAGAGAACAACGTGCAAAACCTCTGGAGTCCAGCAGCCAATAAATCAACCTTCTGCACCAATTCTGTCCAGACTCTTTGATTTTTGCAGTATAAATACTGATTATCGCTGCGTTAATTTACTCCGCGGGGAGCAGACCGGATCCTCCCTGTACCAGTTCAGCTCAGGAGTTTAGAGCATCGTGAAAAAGTTCAATGGAGTGAAATATTTAACCCTTAACTTCATGTTACTTCACTGATTCTTATAGAGGATTTGAAAATAAAATATCAGCAGAAATGATCATTTATGTTTCTGTAAAGTGTTTATTTCTATTCACTAAGTCTTTGGTTGGAGCTCCTTTTGAATGAAATGACTGCATTATCAACAGAACCATCAGGATCAGAGCACCTCTGCAGACCCCACACATGCTGGACATAAACTGCTGCCAGCAGGTCGGCGCTGCAGAGCGCTGTTTGCTCCATGTTTAGATGAAGAGGAGCTTCTCCAGAAAACAGCAGAGTCTGTCCACCATCCACACAATGAGAATAAAACGGCTTCGCACTTTAAATCCAGAGATTTAACTTTTTATTTTTTTTCATGCGGCTTCCCTTGACTTATGTAAATAGTGGGAGAACTTCTGTAATGGCTGACTGCTCCATGCACACACAAAGAACCGGGAAGGACATTTGCATTCAGTCTATGATAAGCCCTGAAAATTCAGACCAACGCTGCGTTTTGGATGAATATCAATATCTTGGAATACATGCAAGAAAAATGAAGCTCCTCTGTTTTTAAAGACGGGAAAAATACAACTTTACATTTGCAGTTTGAGTCTGATTTAATGTTCTGGATGTTACACAGATTTATTCCCATATCATTACGGAGAGTTTGGGCCTGAAAGCCGACCGGCCATGGACTGTTCACCAGAACTTCAGGTCCAAACGTCCCGTCTGAACCCAGAGCCCCGGTCCGGTCCGGACCCCAGGGGCCTGACGGAGGAGCAGAACCAGAAGCCCCGGTCCGGTCCGGTCCAAACCCCAGGGGCCTGACGGAGGAGCAGAACCAGAAGCCCCGGTCCGGTCCGGTCCAAACCCCAGGGGCCTGACGGAGGAGCAGAACCAGAAGCCCTGGTCCGGTCCGGTCCTGACGGAGGAGCAGAACCAGAAGCCTGGTCCGGTCCGGTCCGGACCCCAGGGGCCTGACGGAGGAGCAGAACCAGAAGCCCGGTCCGGTCCGGTCCAAACCCCAGGGGCCTGACGGAGGAGCAGAACCAGAAGCCCCGGTCCGGTCCGGTCCGGTCCTGACGGAGGAGCAGAACCAGAAGCCCTGGTCCGGTCCGGTCCGGTCCGGTCCTGACGGAGGAGCAGAACCAGAAGCCCTGGTCCGGTCCGGTCCTGACGGAGGAGCAGAACCAGAAGCCCCGGTCCGGTCCGGTCCGGTCCTGACGGAGGAGCAGAACCAGAAGCCCCGGTCCGGTCCGGTCCAATTTGTATTATTTGCTGTTATTTCTAAAGCGGTTAATTTTGTTATTCCCTCATTATTTTTCTGTTTCGTCTACATCTGGTCCGGTTCTGATTGGCTGAGGCTCCTTCAGCCCAGATGATCCCAACAACAGCGAAACGCTTTCTGTGATGTTAACTTTTTATTTTCATATTAATTACTGCTGGATCAGTTCTTCAGATGATCTTTGTTGTGAAATGGTGCTATATAAATAAACTGAATTTAATTCAATGATAGCAAAGTTTCAGTAATTGGCACAGAAATGTGTAATTTATTGAGATAATTAAAAAAGATGTGCAGAATCTGGCTGTAGTCAGGAACCAGGGAGGCTGAGTCACTTTGCTCTGACTCACTGAGGCTGAAACTGTGATTTTTAGTTTTTGCATTCATAAACAGTCAGTCAGGTGGATGAATGGGAGATAAGTTTGGCTCGTCCCATTTCTGCAGTTAAATGCAGAGGGAAGACTCCGGAATGAGAAACGGGACAACAATAGTTCTGCACAACAATCGTCCGCCTGCCTGATGGAGCCGTTTAGCCACAGGCCGACACTTTCTGCAGACAATTACCTGCAACGCCTTTAAGCATCTTCCTCACACTCAGCGCTGCACAATGCTGCAGAAGCTTTCCCTCCCCGGGCTTCCCTGCCTTTGTTTGCTGGGCAAAAGAAGATTGAATCAGTCAAGATATCAAGTCGAAGCGCTGCCAAAGGAATCGCTTTGCAATTTGCCTGAACAGATGATGTGTGACTCCTGCCAGAGGATTTCAGTACTAATCTGATTTCACCCCTCTGGGGATTCGGCGTCCTGCCAATTAAACATGCACACTCCAGAAAGTAAGTGCACCCTGAGTGGAAGCCTTCAGCACATGATAATCTGACTGGCTGAAGGTGAGTGAATGAAGCCACCATTCAGCAGCCTTTAAACATGTGCAACAAAGAGTTTTCACATTAATGTGAACGATGAATGAAAACTACAAGATGCTAAAGATGACTTCTTTCTGCATGCTTCCCTGTTTAACAGCACACTTTAAAGGCAACATACTGTTTACGGCACAAAGGAATCTGCTGGTGCAGAAACGTTTCAGTAAAGTTGCTTCATGTAAAAAGATCCAGATGTCTGACATCCAACTGCTCTTTGTGCTTCAGCTCTGAGGCAGGAAACCCTCAATGTCTTCTTCATCTGCACCTCCAACATCACTTCGTCTATCAAACTCCCATCAGTCATCGTCTCGGAGAACTTCGTCGGCCCTGACTTTGTCTCTACCCTCATTTGACTTGGATATTCCTGCCGCTAACTTGGCTGCAGGTCTTCCTGTCATGTACTCTACCTCAGCCTCATAAAGGTGACAACAACTCACACAGCTGAGCAAATCTGCAAAAAGAAAATCGCTCCATCAGTTTAGTAAAATAATTTGTTCTGGATAAATGTTTGGAATGTAAAGTAAAATGTGGTGGTGATGCATCATCTCCTCATCGGTGGAAAGATGATTAACTTTCATTCCTCATATTCTCCTTCAATAAAACTGATGCCCACATTCCCAGTGGTCTGTCCTCACAGTCAGACTGGAGGTTGGATCCGTTTCTGGTCCGTTCTCTTGAACAGTGACCATCATGTCTGGTCTCCAGTCCTGCTGTTTCCCTGGTTGCCATCCAGCTTCAGCAGCTCTTGGGGATTCATCTCCTCCTGCCGACCAACGAGAATCAATCTGAGAACTTTCCTCTGTTTTCATTGGACAGAACCAGACAGTCAGTCTTTGTTTGGCTGGTGGTTTATTCTCTCAGAAGAAGAAATGAAAACATTGCATGTTTTTATGATCACCATGAGGCATTGTGCTCTGTTTACACAGAAATGGAAAAGCGTTGGCCTCTGGTAGGAATCTTCTCCCGTTATGCACAGCTGATGTTTTGTCCTCCTGTGTTGGCAGATGAGCGCGGAGGCAGGTGCGTGGCGCTCCCTAATAAAAGGGAGCTTGAGGCAATCAGCATCTGATGCGTTTTCTCTGTGTTTCAGCCACAGAGTGGAGCTGAACCGCAGCATTGTTCTGAGTCCGGCTCTGCGTTGGGACGGCTGCCTACAGTCAGGAAGTGACTGCAGCTCCGTCTCAGTGTGGGAACAGGCCTGGCTGTGAGGATGCTGCAGTATTCGAGGTTTTATGAAGGCGCCAAGGGACTTAAATATCTGTCTTCACCGCCACGCTTTCCTTCTGTCCTCACAAAGACGAGAATTCACTGCTGCATCTCAAAACCAACAGAGAGAAAACCTGGGCCACCGCTTCTTTGTTTCCTACAGAAAAACAACTCCAATGAAATATGACAGCCTTGGATAAAATTGTCATGTACATCCGAGGGAGCGGTGCAGCTCCGTCGGATCCGGGGACGTGGGAGGGGAGGCGCTGGAGAGGGTTGGTTTCTTTGCTCAATAACAAATCAATTCTCAATTCTCTGCCTCATTGGAAGCTGCTGGCAAACTCCTGCAAAGCTTTGAAATCCTATTTAGTAATCAAGCATGAAAAGCCGTGGATAATAGGCCATTATGAGATGCAGTTGAAGAAAGGAAAGATAAGCTTATTGTGTAATAGAAATATCATTTCCATCAGACGCATTCAGAAGCACAGTGTTGGATCTGCTTGTTACACTGAGCTTATCTGCTTGTTGCGCGGAGAGACAGGTGTGAAATGATCCCACTTCTACTAATGCTGGACTGAGGTGATAATTACTTCACAAACTTATTCAGCCCAACTTTAAAGATGTCCAGATATCTGCTGTTCCTCTGTCTGACTTCTTCCTGTCAGGTCAGTCAGGCGGGTTGAATCGATAGGCTGCGGTCTAGTCAAATCATTACCTTCTGCGCTCTTAAAGAAAAAACTTTTCTTAGTTTAACAGATTGATATGTTCAGATGAAACCATCTCCTCCTGCAGAAAGCATCTCCATCTACTGTCTTCCTTATTTAAACTCTTTGGGCTTCAGCCAATCAGCATCAGTGGAGCTCCAGGATTGGCTGCTTTGCCAGCAGCAGCCAATAGACCATCAAAACCAATTTAGCCTCCATATGTCAGCATTTCTGCATATTTCAGACCTGCTCTATGGAAAATCCACTAATAGGAGAAAACTCCATAAATAATGTGGAGCTTCACAGAAAACCCTGAATGTAGGCGTTGCTGAAACTAAAGCTTTCTCCTCAACCTCAGACAATAAATCAGGCTAAATGTTTTCTGTTTTAGGTCAGTTAAGTCACCAGATAGTAATTTATAAATGTCCAACTTTAGATGTAATATCTTTTAAAAGCAGCTGTTCCTTGTAATTTGCTCTCTCGCTGTGATCTGTGTGGTGGTTGGTGATCAGCTGCTGCTGTTTGCCTGAGGAAACATGCAGATCTTGTCCCTCTGATTTCTGGGAAAATTCATTCTTTCCCTCCAAAAACAGCAGCGGATCGTCGTGAAATAAATCTGATCTCAACTACAAGCGGACTCGGTAAATAAAGCTTCTGTGCTGTTTGTCTTGTTGGATATTCAGTTGACTTTTTAATCCGATTAACAGGAATTTAAAATTTATTTGTTTCTTCAGCTGCTCCTTTTGGCTGAGTGAGAGCGCCGCTGTTTGCAGCGTTTTGTGTTTGAAGCCGCTCAGCATGGGCAGCGTGAGAGAGAGACATGGCTTCATTTAGTCAACACACTTCACTCACAAACACTCAGGCACAAAACAAAGAGAGTCAGCTGCAGATGTGACTCGGTGGGAAACTTTGATTTGGTGTAAATGTGGGAGGTGTTGAAGCCGCTCTGGAAGTTTGTTCAAGGTATTTTCCGTTTGAAATCTGAGCCATATGTGAGCGCTTCATGTTGGTTTTGATGCGAGTTTCTCATTTGGCAGCTTTGCAGCTCTAGTCTGTTTCATTAGAAGAGTCGTTTTGTTTGTGTTTAGCTAAAATAAGGAGCAACCTGCAGTTTCACCTGATGCCACGTTAAAGCAACGCTTCACTCCGCTGCCACGTGTTTCAGGACAAGATATTTCAAGTCTCAACCTTTTATATTTTGTCATTTATAATCAATTTCCAACTTTTCCAATCAGATTGCAGAACAATCTGAAAGTTGCGGGTTCAATAGCACCTGTTGATGTGCCCACAGGCAGCAGTGGCGGAGCCAGAGGGGTGGCCGGGGTGGCACTTGCCACCCCCAACAGAGCCCTTGCCTCCCCTAGTGCCACCCACTGGAAATGGTCATTTTAAAATAAAATACTTATGAGATCGGCAAAGATTTGCCAGGAAAACTGTAATTTCCGACTGTCCCTGAAGGCAGCCCGATGGCCGACGCTGTTCATTGGTTAAACTGACATGTTGGTTCCTGCTTTTTCCAAAACATCACGGCTTTAGAGTTACACCGTCAGGAGTTCTGCAGGTATTTCCAACATTTTACGCTCAGCAGTAACCGCTGTTACCTTCCTAATGAGAGGCGGCTCTTGTCATACATTTCTAAAAAGAAACAAAATGGTTGTGCACCGCTGCATAGTGCCTCGTTTATTATATTAGCCATGCTAGTGCTAATAGATCGTGTTTTAGACAGATTCTTTTAACATGTTTTAGTGACATGCTGCCCTCTAATGTTTTATTTCTCCCAGCTCTTGCTTGAAATGTGTGGTAAGAATATGAGAAAACATTAAGTTTTATAATGACTGAAATGTAAGTAGGTTATGTCATATGAAAGCTTTGAATTATAACCTAACTAGTTATATTAATTAATTTTGAACAAAGGAAACAAATATTGTTTCCTTTCGTTCCATGGAACGGTCCATTTGTATATGGACCCTCTGATAAAGCCTTGCTCACCCTTTGGCCCCCCTTGGAAAAAAGTCTAGCTCCGCCACTGCCAGGCAGGGCACTTAACCCCAACCTGCCAACCAAGTGATGCTAAAAGATGAGATGTGAACCACGTCCTGTGCTTAGTGTCAGAGTCGGCTTCCTATCTCCTCTCTGTCCTGGTTTTACGTTTCACGTCTTGAAGAGGCTTCGATCAAATCAGCTCCACAAACGTTGGACCGATTACTTCCTGGTTCCTGTTACTTCCAGTCATTTCCAGAACTGAAGACGTTTCCTGGGTGATGACAAAACGCTACAAAGTGCTGACCTATGGAGCTGGATACATATTTATATCACACTTTTCTCATTTCTATTGGTGAAAAACTTCAAGAATAATCAAAATGATCCTGTCATTTTCATGAACAACTCCAATTAAAATAGTGGGATGTTTCTAACGTGTGTGTGGGAGGTTTCTGGGTCAGTTTTAAAACTCATGGCTTATATTACAATAAGTGCAGCCACAACAAATTGTGGACACAAATTCAGATCACTGTTCATGACTGAAGCTGCAGTCATTCAGTCGGCCCACATCACTGGAGTGAAAACCCTGATGATGACTAAAAATCGGAATTATTTTTAGGTTTTTTGTGCTCACATCAAGTGTTCTTCTCACATTTCTCTCATTTGATGTAAAATTAACCTAAAATGAGTCGACACAAGAGATTAGGACTTACTGAAAGAAGCCCAGCTGCTCTTAAACATTTAATTCCTGAAAACATGAATATCTGGGTGGTTCTTTGAGGTTTTTAACGACCATTCAGTCCATAACAAAAGGATTTCTGAAGCAGAAAACAGAACATTTCCTCTTTGAGATAAGACTTTGAAATTAGTGATAAAAAACTTCCTTCAGCAGTGAATTACTGCGGCTTATGGAAGTTAACGTTGGCAAACTTTCAGCAGATTAGAATGTGGGACGTTTTCATTCTGTTTTCGTCTGAATCCATCCATCTTTCTACGACTCTGTCATTCAGCGTCCTGGTTTCCACCTGCAGCACACAACACCAACCGTGAGGGCGTCTTTATTCCCACTGACCAGGCGGATCCGCGTGAGGTCACAACTTTCTAAATGAGCTAAAGGCTTGGTTTTAGGTTTGGAATTTTTAAGGGACATTGGAACATGAAATATCATCTGTAACATAAAAATTTATCAAATTTTGAAAACTAAAATCTGCCAGGTTTCTGCCTGCGGGTGAGGACGTGTCCTTCACTACCACCAGGTGGCATGTGTAATTTTTGCAAACAGTTTCTCAAATATGAGCAATCCTAGTTATTTTAAGTCAATAAACAGCATTATATCAGATCTGTTTTTGTGTAATATTATTTCTAACATTACACCTTGCCTGGTAACATCCTTAATGCCAACCATCAATACTGGATCCATTTTCTAGTTGTATATAAACCATTTTATTACATAATTTCCAGTGTCTTGTTGTAAAAAAATAAATACATACATTCCGACATGCATGTACATAAATGAAATGTATTCTGAACATGAATTTACAGTATGCATAAATACTTGCATAACAAAGCTTGACTCCTGCAGCTGTCTCAAACCTGGCAGAAACTCAATAGAATCAGCGTTATGGCGCTAACAATGGCAGTAACTGATCAACCATTTTCTTTGACGGTAACAAAAAGGTAAATCTTAAGTCTTACTTCTTTTGAAAGTCTCTCTTTTTAATGCGTCTATGCGATTTTTTACATAGCATTTCACACCTTGCCAGGTCCTGTTGTTGAGGACAGGACATGATGTTTCAATGCATTTCATACACTGAGCTTTCCCAGGAACCTTTCCAGAGTCAATCCAGTCCATCAGCGTTTTCTCCACTGCCTGGACTTCTTCTTTGTTCCACTTGACTCTCTTCTTTTGTGGTGGGCCTAAAACATAATTAGGGGCACTTCAGTGTTCTTCAATGAAAAAAGGTTTCAGTATGTATGACAGCAAGTTATAAAGGTATGAAAACATTTCTTTATGACAGCTGTAGTAAAAAATATTTCATATTTAAGGGTCAGTTGTCAGCATCAATAGTTGTCACTGTTGAAGCTCACAACTGGTAGTGAGTGAATACATGAATCTCACCATCCCTTATAAAAGCATCAGCAGGTACAGGAGAGAATCAATTGTACTAAATACCTCAAGCATAAATGATTAAGGTCAGGTGGATGTTAAAAAAAATCAGACAAAATTGTTTAAAATAGACATTTTAAAAAGAACTTCACTGAAAGGATTATTTTGAGTGATTTGATGGTGGCTGGAGACTCGGTGAGCCTGACTTAAGAGCATCAACATCTCTAATGAATGAAACTCAAATCTCCCTTTGTCACAGAGTCCAACCTGGGAAAACTCGCAGGGCCTGATGAGTTCTCCTCACACTACAGGTTTTAGAAATATTTTATAGGTGCAGTGAAACAGAAAGATTAAAATAATCACCCAAACTACCTTTGATGATTCAACTTTGTTTGCTGTTTGAAGACAGTTCAAGGCAGCAATAATAGAGGAGAAATAAAACCAAACTTTTGCTTGAGGATATGCAGTCAAATGAAAATTTAGTTTTTCTAAAGTTTTATATGAAGAGATATTATGTGATCCTCATGATATTATAAAATGAGGACGCCTTATTTTGACACCACAGACAGTGCTGTGAAATGCTCATTATTTTCCCAATTGAGAAAATATTGGAAATAGGTTTACACCTCATAATGTGACATATTCTATGAACACTAAACGCTTCTGCTCATTGATAACCTGCAAGGAGGAAGAGAAACTACCTTTAGGTGTGTTAGAGATGCCAGAGACTTCCATGTCTGCCGGATCCTCGCCATCTGACCTCTCTGTGAAACCAAACAAATCTCACAATATATGCGACTTGGACAAAATCATCAGGTACAGAGTACATTGAAAAGTTGCATAAATGACAGAAGACAAATATAACATACATGAGAGAGTAATGATAGAGGACAGTGGCCTCTTAAGGTTCAATATTTATCAGAAATCTACAACCTAATTTTCTTCGGACTTATAAATATTCGTACCTATTGCTGAGGGCAGATCACTGCTTACAGTGGTGCATCTCCTGGTCACCCCAAATTGACCTAAACAAAGGTAAATTAAGTAAAAGAGTATTCAACAGTGTAAGCAGTCAGTGTGTTTGCTTTATACAAGCATTTCAAATGATCTGCTTAACAGTTAACTTTGTACTAATTTCTTAACAGCACTAAATCAGAAGCTGCTGTATTGTAATTACCTCATTTTCAGTTAATATTTAGTTTGGCCCTGTTAGCAACACTTCTTAAAACATTTCTAAACAAATTGAGAATCCTGTTGAATCTTCATCAGTTGAAGAAGATTCTCCAGGATCTTTTGTGGTCAAGGAACTAGAAGTGGTCACACATATTCTCCTAAGTGGTTGGACGTCCAGAGAAGAAGTATTTTTCTGGGCTCTTTTCTTCCTCTTCTTGAGCTGTTTACTGTCTTCAGAACTGTCACTGTCTTTTAGACTGTCACTCTTCCTGATGTTCCTGATGAACATACATTCCTGATGTATGTTCCTGATTCCTTTGAATCAGGAACATACTCTTCCTCAGTGATGTCAGAACTTGATAGAGACTCTTCTGAGTAGCCAAGCATTTGTTTAAAATCTAATTGACATTAGATTTTTAGAATATAATAGAAATATATATAATACACTAGAGAGTAAGTTAAAATGACTAAGCACTAATCTAAAAATGCACTGCTGTCTTAACAACATATTGTACAAAAGGCAGAAATGAATGCATCTGTGGTTCCTCACCAATTTCTTCTTCTTTGTTGCCATCCCCACCTGGTGATCTGGAAGATGAAGTTTCAGCGTCCCTCTCAGCTGAGTCAACCTCTTCTTCAGTGTCTGATCCACTGTCCACAGACATTTTCTCTGGAAAATGAAGTAACAATATCCATCATGTTACATTATGAAGCATTGCATATGCTGCCAGCACAGTCTTAGCGCTTTTCCTTGTTCTACTACCATTCAAGTGAGCAATTTACAATGTGAAATTATGATTGAATTTCCCAGAGATTAAAACAAGCAAACAAAAAAGTACAAAAATTAGAATATGCAATATGAAAAAATTCCTGCTGGGCTACTTCTTCCTACAGTTCTCAATGTCTGACACTCAAACTTTTGTAGATGTCATCTTTTTTTTAATTTACAAAATCAACATCAAAATAAATAAAACGTGCCATGCCAGGGGGTCAAATAAAATCTTCACTAATAAATTATAATAATTTACCTTGTGGATCGATGCTGATTTCATCCAAGTTTTTTCCTTTGAGTTGGAGAGCTGTCCTCTTTCTAGTGCCAGCAACACTTTACTGATTTTTGCCAACTGTAATGTCCCTTCAGGCAATCTATAATACTGACGATGAACTCTGATGTCATGGCCGAGGAAGTCAGCTAGGTCATCCATTTCATTGTCCTTTAGGTTAAGAACCTTTGACATGGTGGCCATGTGCTTCCTCAGTTTGGTTGAGGATAATGCTCCTGGTGTTTTGCTCCACAGTTTTGAGCCATCTCACGAATAATATCCGATCCTCTGAAGTGACTGAGTGTCTGTGGTCTCCCGAACATGTATGGATTCTCATCCAACACGTCACAATTGCGGCGATGTTGGAGAAGCAACTCCATTGATGATGCCATATCAGGAGTGAGGAGAATGGGAACCTTTTGGCCACGTTTGCCTTTTATCTCAATTCGCTGGAAGTGTTTACACAGCTTCTTTTCAAGTTCTGACAGAGCAAGCTCCACATCTGGATGGGTGACAGAGGTATCTCTCAAGGTGAAAGCATTCAGTGGCATCTTGGATACTTCTCCCTCTCTTCTCCGGTTGAATATTATCACCTCACAAAGCGTGATCTTGGCAAGTTCAGCCCAGTTCTTCTTTACAGCTTCATCCTTCAGGTTTCTCTGGCACTCCATCCTTTTTGTGTCCAGATACTGGTGCATTTTCCTAACGTCTTCAGCAAAGGGAATGAGCTGAGGCGCATTCCACTTAGCCTCACTCAAACTCCTAAGGGCATGGGAAGAGACGCACTCGCTCCATCTGGTCTCATAGATTTGTTTGAAAATTCGCACATTGTGAATGGTATTCTCGTCGCCTGAGATCATAGCCTCACATTCAAGAACATTTGCCACTTTCTTGAGGTTGTGCCCCAACTTGAGTGCTAAAGATGGCGTTTTGAAGACATTTGTTGTTTCATTCAAGCCAGCCACTTTCTTAACTGCCTTGATAACATGAGGGAAGTTAGCTGGCACAAAGAAGTCCTTCAGCGTCTCCAACTTGCCATCTTTCTTTCCTTGCAGAACAAGTCGGGCGGTCTCGCGCATCTTCTGTCGGATGTATTCATGTCTTGTAACATCTTGACCATGTTTGTTTCTCCAAATTTCCAGATGCATTTCACTTTGGACAACTTTTGCTACATCATCTTGGTGCATGTCAAGTATTAATTTCCAAAACTGTGCATTGACGCTGTCTGGTTCTGGCTCAGCATATTTGCAAATGGCTTGGACTTGAGATGCTCCTGGCTTCAGTCCTTTGACTTTTTGACTGAGATAACACCTCTGCATATGCCTCCACAAGGATTTCCGCTTGAGGTAACCCTCACAGTTGATGCAATGCATGTAATCACCAGCTTTTGAAGATTTAGTGCATTGTTTGCGGGGAATGAGCATTCCCTTTCCCTCTTTAATGACTTTATTATTATGGGAATGATTTCCTTTGTTTCTTATCAAGGACAACTGCAGCCGTCGTTCTCTAGAACCTATGGGGTATTTCAGTGCACTTTCCACTTCTGGCATATCACTGTGTTTTGCTTCTAGATGACGTGCCATTTTGCTGTAAGGTTTGCTACAAAATGGACAATAGTACCTTTTATTGTAAACCCTACTGCCATCTTCCTTCTTCTTCAAGGTCATGACTCTCACATCAAATGAAGAAGATTCTCCAGGATCTTTTGAATCAAATGAAGAAGATTCTCCAGGATCTTTTGAATCAGTTGAAGAAGATTCTCCAGGATCTTTTGTGGTCAAGGAACTAGAAGTGGTCACATGTATTCTCCTCAGTGGTTGGACTTCAAGAGAAGAAGTATTTTTCTGGGCTCTTTTCTTCCTCTTCTTGAGCTGTTTACTGTCTTCAGAACTGTCACTCTCAGATTCCTTTGAATCAGGAACATACTCTTCCTCAGTGATGTCAGAACTTGATAGAGACTCTTCTGAGTAGCCAAGCATTTGTTTGTTTAGCTAAAATGATATAAAAAAGAGATTACTTTCAAATTATTTCTCAAACATATAAACAAATCAGAAGAAAAATATGTACAAATAGTTTTACATAGTTCATTAAAATGTATATATCTGACCGAGTGATATAATAGATGATAACTGGGAGTCCATTAAGACAACAATAATCTTACCATTTTCTTTAGCTGGATTGCTCCTCATTCCTCGGATGTTAGCATGAAGGTCTGAATTCCCTCCTTCGGTGCAGGTGTGTGGCTGGTAAAAAGGAGCGCTTGATTTAGACTCCGGCACAGTTCGAAGTTCCTGCTTGGTTGCAAAAAGCAGCTAGCGGAGGCTTATGGCCCAGCTCTGTGTTAATAACTAACACACCTTTAACTTTGGCGTCACAACTCCACTGAGCATCAATTAAGTTATAAAACTAGGAAATTAATTAGTTAACTTTTATTATCTCCCAAAGTGTTGCTTCAGGTGATAAAATTATTCTTTGTAATGAACATTTTGTAGGTTCCACACCAGTCAAATTTGCAAAGTTTGAGAGCAAGCTATAGAGGAATGCTGAGGGGGGGATGGGCATGGGTGAAATGGGGACATCAAATCTCAGGATGTGTGTGAGATGGCAGCCATTACAGAGAAACTGCTACAGTAAATCAGCAAATTATATGTGGATTAATAAATATATAAATTACAATAATTTGCATTCTGATTCTCGATTCCTCTTATCCCACCATTCTTTATCTTCAAACATTTTGCCATAATAGTTCAAACATGCTTTACTTTATAGTTCAGCATGTTTCCCATGGAGGGAATGATGAGGGGGGATGGGCATGGGTGGAGTGGGGTCGTCAAATCTCAGGATGTGTGAGAGATGGCAGCCATTACAGAGAAACTGGGTGGAGGGTTGTAGTAGATAAGGAAAACTATATGTGGATAAATAAACATATAAATGTGAGCCAGTCAACCTGTATGAGTAGCATGCTGATTCTTGATTGCTCTTGTCCATTCTTTCAACCAAGCATTTTGCATCAAAAGTCCAAACATCCTGACATGTGGGTCAGTATGTTTGGGGGGATGGGCATGAGTGAAATGGGGACGTCAAATCTCAGGATGTGTGTGAGACGGCAGCCATTTCAGGGAAACTAGGTAGAGGTGCTACAGCAAATCAGGAAATTATATGTGGATTAATAAATGTATAAATTACAATCATTTGCATACTAATTCTCGATTCCTCTTATCCCACCATTCTTTATCTTCAAACATTTTCCCATGGAGGGAATGCTGAGGGGGGGGGATGGGCATGGGTGAGAAATCTCAGGATGTGTGTGAGATGGCAGCCATTACAGGGCTGTAGTAGATAAGGAAAACTATATGTGGATAAATAAATGTATAAATGTAAGCCAGTCAACCTGTATGAGTAGCATGCTGAATTCTTGATTTGAGTAGCATGCTGAATTGCACTTTGAATTAAAAGTTCAAAAATGCTATTTTATTGTTTTAACCAATGTAACTCAAACAAAGTCAGTCAAACGAATCAATCCTTCTTTCACCTACCTTGTCAGACCTGGAGACCAAAGGGTACGATGTCACCATTGGCCTTCTTAAGAACTTGTGGAGCAAACCATTTGAAAAAGATGAGGGGAGTTGAGAAAGACATAATACCAATTTATACTCAATTATGTTGAGCATATATGTTATTGAAATACAAGAGGCTGTTAATTGATCTAAATATGAAGTGCTTTATGTGGCTTCAGTCAAATCTCAATTTGCTTTTACAGATAATTTGTTCTATCAAGAAGAAAATATGAGGCACCTCTGAGATCTCACTTGGTTTAGCCCATCTTTAATGTGTTGGTTGGAGGCCATTGACAATGTTTGGCCTCAGGAATCTACACCAAGTTCCCAAAGACATTTTTGGGAACCAGGCATGAGACATTTTCGGCCTAACTGACAGTACCTACGCGACAGTAGTAACAATCTATCATATTTGAAATTTGATTTTTATTAATCTGAAATTGTGTAAGGTTAAGCCACTTAAAATGATGGACAACATTTTCTTTACTTATAAAATTAACAGAAATATTTTCTGAGTTGATTTCCAAAAATGTAAAAGATAAACATTAATTGGGGGTAGAAAAATTGTTTCACTCCTCACTCCTTCACAAAACAATCAGATCAACCACAGCAGCTGCTTTTGCTTGTTAATCACAGCAGGAGGCTGACTGACAAGAAGGAGGGTCTAAGCAAAATAAACAACAATAGATCTACTGTTCACATAACTTTAGATATGTAACATTAATATATCATTAATGTAATTAATAGGCTCCAACATCCCAGCCCCTAATTGTTAGCATTAGCAAAGTAACAATTACAAAAATAATATTCATAAGAGCCTTATATCTAGCAAAAATATTCCATAAATTTAATTATGATCTCTAAAATCAATGTTCATAATCTTTGCCTATAAATGTTATCTAGAGCCTCTCAACCTTTCTAATGCCTGAAGCAGTCCATAGTAAAGATTAGAAGTCTTTCATTTCATCCTGCTGCCTCGATCAAAAGACACAACTTACCTATTGGTCACTGGATGACGTTTCTCCACCTAGTTTCCCTGAAATGGCTGCCGTCTCACACACATCCTGAGATTTGACGTCCCCATTTCACTCATGCCCATCCCCCCAAACATACTGACCCACATGTCAGGATGTTTGGACTTTTGATGCAAAATGCTTGGTTGAAAGAATGGTGGGACAAGAGGAATCAAGAATCAGCATGCTACTCATACAGGTTGACTGGCTCACATTTATATATTTATTTATCCACATATAGTTTTCCTTATCTACTACAGCCCTCCACCCAGTTTCTCTGTAATGGCTGCCATCTCTCACACATCCTGAGATTTGACCCATGCCCATCCCCCCTCAGCATTCCCTCCATGGGAAACATTGGCTTTGGTTTTAACCAAAATGTTTCTAACAAAGCCTTTGGCATCCTGAAAAGTCTTCATAACACGGCCCCTTATCCATGCGCTCCTTGGCGCCCAATTATCCACAATAACAAGCAGATCTCCAGGGCTGAAGTTCCTCTTTTTGCTTTTCCACTTGCTTCATTCTTGCATGAGTGGGAGATACTCTCTTATCCAACATCTCCAGAATAGATTTGCAAGATATTGTGCTTGTCTCCATCTTTTTCTTGAATATTGATCTGTTTTTTCAAAGACTCTTAGTGGTATGGTTGCTTTTGCTTTCAAATGGAGTAAATGGTTTGGTGTTAGTGGTTCTAAGTCATTGGGGTCATTTGACACTGAAGTTGTCAAATGACCCCTGTCATTTAGGATGGGTTCCACTTCACATAGTGCTGTTTTCAGGGTTTCATCATCAAGTGTTGGTTCCTTTAGAACAGATGTCTGGGTCTTTTTGATTAAACCTATTAGTCTTTTCTAGACTCCACCATGGTGAGCCCCAAACGGAGGGTTAAAAATCAATTTTCTAAAATGGAGGGTTAGGGTTAGTGCTAAATCATCAGCATTAAGAGAGCTGATGATTTACCTCTCTTAAAGCTTCTTGTTGTTCCTTTTGTTCTCCCACAAAGTTTGATAACCACTACTCCCAAATGCCTTAATGGAATATTGACCAAGTTTAAAGCAGATAGCTCAAAATCCCTAAGAGAAGTTTGTTAAAGATTCACAAGTATGAAAAGTCAAAATGCCTAAAAATGACCCTTTGAACCAAAATGGCTGACTTTTTGTTGGGTTTAGGGTATACCTCAAAGAGGCTTCTTTTCTTTTTTCAGTGGCTCCACCGATATACCAAATTTCGGCTCTCTATGATTTGCCAGTTAGCCTATCTCACCTTAGGAGTGCTGTAAAGACATTTGTGCAGGCCCTTTCAATTCCATTAAAATACTAAAACACAATTTTAAACTAAGTGAGTTTTATAACAATTGTAGGCATCCAAATTAGAAATTATTTTATGAGGAGAATCATAAAATAATTTCAACATTAAGTTTAAAAAGTTTGATTTTTAAAGTTAACCTTTAATTTGACCATTAAATTGGAAAACTCATTCTGACCAATAGGGGGGGCTAGAGAGTGAGCGAAAAGTGACGCACTCTTCCGGAACACATAGTCTAAAGGGGACTGCAGTACCCGAGTGTGACCACTAGGAGCGCAGGCCTTACACACTCACACAAATTTTGTCTTGAAATGAAGTTCATGGGACTTCCTGGAAAACTTCACGGGGCATATTTATACATCATTTCCTGCTGTAAAACGGGGTTGTGCCGGTGGGGACCTGAAATTAGGTCCCCACGGGTAAACTGGTCCTCATGTGACCGGATAGAGTAGACTCAGGCCAAAGTCCTCACGCAGGGGGAAAAACAAGAACACGCACACACGCACACACACACACACACACACACACACACACACACACACACACACACACACACACACACACACACACACACAAGAGAGCGGGTTATGAAAAAAGAGTAAATAATGCTGCTTGATCCCTGCGGATGAGCTGGAACCTTTGGTACTCAGCCAGCCACAGGGTTAGATTAAATTTAAATTATCCACACAGATGAGAATAAAGCTGCCATAAAATGTACAAATATGGAGGTGAGACAGTTGTTCTGTTCTTAAGATGCTCCAGTGTTTTGGCACTTGATTCTCCGCTGAGTCTTTTTTAATATGAAATGAGAAATCTTACCATCTTCCATCTGGTTTTACATCTTTTTATGCCACATTTGTTGGTTCCTGCAGGCTCCTAGTTTAGATTGTTGGAAGGTAAAACAGAAGAAAACATTTTTAATAACTTGAGCAGAAAGCACCAAATCCTCCCACCTGTCTAGGCTTTTTCTTAACCCTCAGGTTTCCTTTATGGAACGTCTCAAACTCTGTTCCACTGGTTGGAGAACATCTAACCACTAGTCCTGCTGTAATCTATCCCATAATAATTCCAATGCATATGTGAACGTCAGGTTAACCGGAGAGCGCTCAGCAGAAACGACTCCTGGTCTTGAGAAATCCTCCAACCACTAAACTCTGACGCCTCCACCTTGTTTCCATCCGGTGAAGCAGGAAGTTGCTCTCAGTGTCTTCAGAGGTTCTTGGTGCAGCGCCCCCACAGGCCAGGAGGGGAACAGGTTGGCAGAGTGACAGAGAACCACGGGAGGTGGAGCAGATGGTGAAGGTTTGGTATCGGACTCTCAGGTGGAAAAACATCCTAATAGGAGTTTATGAAGCCAGTTTGTTGCACTGGATTGTATTTAGGAGTATCAGTGTAAAGGGGGCTGAATATAAATGATTACAGATCTTGAAAAACAAGATGGTAGATCATATTTCTTCCGCATGCGTTGGTCTAACACGTCGCAGTAATGCATCAGGTTATGATGTGAAACACTGCGGCGGCGTTTTAGGGTATGAATACTTATGACACTCTGTAAATGCTTTCTGTTGAGCATCAGCCTGGATCTCTCCCGGCTCTGCAGCTCCTGCAGCTGCTTTTTTGGAGTGTTATTTTTGATGGCAGCTATTTTCTGTCCCACAGCTTTTATTTGACTGATTTGAATCTGAAGTTCAACCAGCCTTGAAAAAGTTTGAGCCCGAAGCTCTGAGTTCTCTGAAAAATGTTTGCCAGAAAAACCTGAGAAAAGAAAAGGAAAAGAACTTCTGCCTGGAATCAGATGTAAAGTTTCTGGATCGTCAGACGCTTCTCAGCTCCTATAATGGATGGGTTAAAAAAATCCATCTAAAAATATTTGGTTTCATCCTTAGGAGCATACACCTGGAAAATCAATTCCCAGGATGATTTTCACTTTGAAATATGGAATCAAACCTTTCCTTTCTGCTCATTTTAGGGTCAGAGGTCAAAACAACAACATGAGCCAAAATAAGAATCTTCTTATCAGCCTAAAAAAGTCAAGCGCTGCTGCGGCTTGTTTACGTCGCTGTTATCAATGGTTAATAGATGTCTGATCTCGTCAATTACGCTTTGATGGCGAGGCACAAAGAGGCGTTTGTTTGTGTGTGCTTCGCTCAAAGAACGATGAATCCGTGTTCGGGGCTGGATGATGAGAGAAACAGAACATCTGCTTGCTTTCCTTTCTCTCTGACAGAAACACAGAACCAGAGACAGCGACGGCAGAGAACATGCAGGAGCCGTTGCTACTGGAAGTGTTTTCATGTAACGTCACAAACTGTTATCTCTGTGGAGCCCAAAGCCTCCTTCTGTAAGCGATGTGATGAGTGTGTGAGTCTGCAGGTTGGTCTGGTTTATCAGCAGAAAGACGAACTCGCCTGTTCCAGGATCAGACTCCCACCTGCGTTTGACCCGCTGCTCTGCAGAACAATCTGAGCTGAACAGAGAATCAGCTTCATCTTCAGGGAGAAGCTGCTGCAAACCTAAAAGGAACCAACGAGTAAATAACACAAAACAATATTAATTCACCTGGACTATTACATAATCATAGCCTGTGGTTCACATTTATGACTTATAATAAAACAAAAACATCCAAGTTTCCTTTCTGCAAATGTATTTCACGTTTTTATCTAATAAAAACAGAATTTAAATGTCATTATTTTGTTCATTTGAATATTAATGCAGTGCTTGATAACTAATTGGGATTGTCTGTGACTGAATAGAAATCAAACACTGAAAAATCACAGAACCTTATTTTTGTCACTTTTTCTTCCAAATATCCTGTTACTTTTATCGTAACACAAAACTAAACTTAAAGTAACTGTTCAGAAAGACATTTAATTCTTGAATATTAATAAACAGTATTAGTTTCCAGTGGCAGTTTTTTTCACTTTGAAAAATGTCTGCATCTTGACCAGATGCTTTACTTTTCAGATGCCATCATCTCGCTTTATGGTCATTTTTATCAGATTAAGACAAGACGACCAACTGGGGAGCAAATTTAAACCCGCTATGTAAATCCCACCTGGTCAAATGATAAAGTAAATGTATGTTCTGCTCTCAGTTTCGTGCCCCCTGCATTGTGAGGTCAGTGAAGCGTCGGGACAGCCTGAGATTAAATGTCCTTTCTGGCTCTTTGCTGCAACGTTTGAGTTGCAGTTGCAGTGTTTGTGTCGCAGTGATGCAGGTGGAACAAACACAGCATAAATACATGTGTAGGACTTTTACATCCATATCTGTAGCTGCTGTGATGATCAGATGTGTTGGTAACAAGGTGATGTGCAAGGATTTTTTTTACAGCATCACTGAAACTAAAGACAAACAGAGTATTGTGATGTAAGGTCCAGGTTCAGCGGTCAGTGAGTCCAGTTTGGTGGAAAGCAGCATTCATTAAGCTCAGATGGACTCTCTAATTATTCCTATTTCTTCAATTTGGTAAAGAACGATGTAGAAAAGAAGAACAGGTAGGAGTCTTGTTACTTTTAGTCACAGCTGCTGACAGGCAGCTTCCCTGAATGACATGAAGAAAATGTCGCTGGAAGCAAAATATACTGTCTTCACCTAATTACACCTGATTCTGTGAATAACTTCCCCAGAGGCTGACAGCAGCTGCAAACTATCAGAAAAGGTAAAGCAACTTTCTTCAATTGAAATAGGCTACAGAATTGTTTTGACACCTTTTTTTTTTAACAGAAGAAGTCATTTTGTTTAAATTTTGACAATTAATTAAGAAGATAATTTAACATTTTGCCAAGTGAATAACTAGTTTGCAGTGATTTGTTTTATGTACAAAACCTTTAAGAGCAACTCAAAAACAAAGTGCACAGTCTGAACTGTCCAAGACAACAATGTGCTATAATGTATTTAATTAGTCTTAGAAAATGATGTTACTGGTTGATTCTGCATCATCACAGTGAATTGAAGAAACCAGAATTCAGGCTAACAGAGAATCAGGAGGAGCTTTTCAAAGTGAACTTCTCCATTTGCAAACAGGCCATTTTATCTGTTTAACCACATTCATAAATGGTTAAATATTTATGTGGTTAAATTCACATAATAGTGGTATAAAAACACAATTTAATATATTTGTGTCATACATCTGTAAGTACTGACTATATAAAATAAATTAAAATTGAACATTCTTTTTAAAGTAGAAATATCATTTTAAAAACCGTTTGACAACACTGGTATTTTGGTAATTCTCATTATTTTTAAGTTATTAAAAATAATAACTTTGTTAACTTTATCCTGGCGTAAAAAAGCAAAATCATTTTGGATGAGAATCTGCTGAATGGATGTGGGAGCAGGCAGTGGGGACAAAATATTAACCCTAACCCAATCAAACCAGCAGAACCTTCAGAACCTTCAGAACCTTCAGAACCTGTCGGGAGTCTGAACGCAGACTGACGTCATGCGCTGCGCAGCGCGTCATACGCACAGGCTCCGCCCACAGGAAGACCAACCAATTCACTCAGGAAAATTCATATCAAACTGTACAAAATGAACAAAATAATCATAATACTGAAAAAAAGGAAACCGAAAATACAATATGCAATTTAATAGAAAACGCTAAAACGTCCCGATGACGCAATGACGTAATCACGTGACTTCCGCCCGCCGCACTTTAATCCGGAAGTAGCTGTTGTTTGAATCTCTAAACCGGGGAAATGTTGGTGGAAATATTTCAACTAAAACTTTTCCTCTGTTGGAAGCGCAGCGAGTCCTGGGATTATGGATCCCGGATTAAAAAGAAGAAACAACCCAAACCCGAGAGGACGGGTCCAGACCACATCACGACCAGAACTCTGAGCTCAGAGTGAACAGGCAGACCTCCCGCTGACCCAGATGTTTGTGAGCATAAAGCTTCTCAATTTGTTTTCAGCCTCTAGTTTAGTCTTTGTTTATAAAGGTGTTTTAGATGTAGTATTCTATTTCAGCCACTAGGTGGCGTGTGCTTCAGATTGTTTGTAGATCTGATGGTTTGTTTGTCTCTTTCTGCGTCCATTGAATGCAAGTAATGCGTTTGGTTCGGTTTTGTATTTGTCCTGTTGGATATGATGGTGTTTGGTTTAATGATATTGTTGTGACAGCATTGTTAGCTTTCAGCTCAGTTAATTAGATGCAGCTGTTATTCCAATTGTATCTCTTGTATGTTTTAGCAATTAGCAGAGTTGATTATTATTTATCTGTAATTATTATTTACATTCTCATAGCCAGATATTAACCAGCTGCTAGTCTATAGTAATCTTTAAACACATTTATTCACTTTTTGAACATTTGGTTTATTTGTGAAAGTTCTCATAATCTGTATTAGTTTATCTTGATAGAAAACCACACACACACACACACACACACACACACACACACACACACACACACACACACACACACACACACCTTTGAACCACCTCATATGTTGCTTTGCCTCAAAAAGACATTTCAGGTCAAACTGCATGTAAACAGGATGCAGACTTCGAGTCCTGTAGGGGTAAAACGTGGATTACTTATGTGGAGAAAAGTGAGGCTTGCACAACGACCACAGCTATCACTAAGAATGCGTTGAGTCATGAATGTTTACCACAGAGAAAAGATACTGTGAAAAAACAGTTTTTTGAATCACTATTTTTGTCACATTTATTGATTTAACTTTATTTACAGATTGAACGTTTTAAAATCCAAATGTGGTGCTGGTTTGTCGGATCTCTAAGCAACTGATATCAAACCTCAGTTATTTAAAAAAAAATGAAAGGAAGTGGGTTTAACAAAATGAAAACTAGAATAAATAAATACAATAAACCAATGCAAACAAAGTAGAAGATTTCACAGCTAAACCACAAACGCATCAAACCGTAATGGCATTATGAGAAGTGGATTGCGTATGATTGATGTGACATGAGTGTCGACTGTACGGTTGTTTTTGTAGATGTTTGGGTTTTACTTTGGCTGCAGAAACATTTGTTCCA
>NW_026562513.1:522500-586191 GCF_027474105.1 Poeciliopsis prolifica
GTTCATGATGGTTGGATGGAGCTTTCCATTAAACGGCTTGAATGAAGGCGATCCTGGATACAAGCAGGTGAAACCAGCTTCCTCTAAAGGAAGGCTGAGCTCAGGAAAGACGCGTCTCTGTTTCTGTGTTGGGTGGATCAGCTCTTTAACTCCACATCTGTAACTGCCGGGTAGAAATGAGCTTTTACTCTAAAATGTACAGCAGCTGCTTGAACAGGATGAAGCATTTTGATAGTATTTTCCACCAACATCCGGCTTGTGTCTCTGGATGTTCATTAAAATATTCCTCATCAATCATCCTGCACTTTAGGCTGAACACTTGCAGTAATCCAATTGAATAAGATCCCATCATTGGAGGTAGGATTGCTTATTTAATTTAAGAGTATAAATTACATGCGTAATGGAAGCAGTTGATTTACAGTCTCCTGAGGTTAACAGACTGAAAACGTTTTGGCTGCTATGGGAAATATTGGGACAATGTGAGAATAAAAGTCCCTGCAGAGAAAGAAAAACTCTGAAACTGAGACAAAGTACCAGAGGGAGCGCCTGAGTCAGACTGTAATGAGTTGGATCTGATGTTTCACAGCCAAGAAAGGGATGCAACGATCTGAACACCAGACTTCTGCAGTCCACTGAACAGAAACTTTGGTTTATCTACACGACACATTTTCACAAATAAATAAAAAAATGTTTAACTGTTTATTTCTGCTTTCTTCAGACAGGAGTACCAGTTTAGCCCACTAGGTGGCAGAAATGAAGATCCATTTTTCTACCTCAGGTTAGAAAACCATAAACTAAAATCTAAAACATTTATTCTGGGTATTTATGGGCTGCTGGCAGGTGAATCTGAGCCCATGCTCAGATCTTTAGTGTTCTGTAACTTCAGTCCATATCTAGACCACCAGATTGGATCTGAATCCAATCTGCACTGAGCGATTTAAATCCAAACTCATAAACTTCCTCAAGGTTCAACTCTGCAGAAAAACAGGAAAATGTTCACTTTGTTTAATTAGTTTTTATAATTTTTCTGTTTATATTATTGAAAGTGAATAAAATGGAACTTTGAACAGATAATCATCAAATCTGATCTGGACGTTGACACCAAACCCTAATTACACAGCCGGTTCTGCTTTCCTGCCGGCCCAGTGGGTTTGCTGGTTCTTTGGGGACTGGCGGTGTAGGGATTCCCTGGGGCCGCCTGGTCATGCCCGGAGAGTTGGGCTCCAGTCGGGTGATCCAGTCGGGCCGGCCGGGTTCAGGGCTTTGCTGGGCGTCCCTCTCTCTTTACCCCATTGTGGGTCACCAGAGCATCAGATGGTGCTCTTCCCTCCTCTTTGTCCTTACGTGCTCAGGCTGCTATTACGGGGATGTTGGGGGATCCAGGTGAATATAACGGACGTGTTGGGGGTTCTGGGTGAATATAACGGACGTGTTGGGGGTTCTGGGTGAATATAACGGGCGTGTTGGGGGTTCTGGGTGAATATAACGGGCGTGTTGGGGTTCTGGGTAAATATAACGGCGTGTTGGGGTTCTGGGTGAATATAACGGGCGTGTTGGGGTTCTGGGTAAATATAACGGGCGTGTTGGGGTTCTGGGTAAATATAAGGGGCGTGTTGGGGGTTCTGTGTGAATATATCGGACATATTGGGGGTTCTGGGTAAATATAACGGACGTGTTGGGGTTCTGGGTAAATATAACGGGCGTGTTGGGGGTTCTGGGTGAATATAACGGACGTGTTGGGGTTCTGGGTGAATATAACGGACGTGTTGGGGGTTCTCGGTGAATATAACGGACGTGTTGGGGGTTCTGGGTGAATATAACGGATGTGTTGGAGGTTCTGGGTGAATATAACGGACGTGTTGGGGGTTCTGGTGAATACAACGGACGTTGGGGGTTCTGGGTGAATACAACGGACGTGTTGGGTTCTGGGTGAATATAACAAACGTGTTGGGGGTTCTGGGTGAATATAACGGGCGTGTTGGGGGTTCTGGGTAAATATAACGAACGTGTTGGGGGTTCTCGGTGAATATAACGGATGTGTTCGGGGTTCTGGGTGAATATAACGGACGTGTTGGGGGTTCTGGGTGAATATAACGAACGTGTTGGGGTTCTGGGTGAATATAACGGGCGTGTTGGGGGTTCTGGGTAAATATAACGGACGTGTTGGGGGTTCTCGGTGAATATAACGGACGTGTTGGGGGTTCTGGGTGAATATAACGGACGTGTTGGGGTTCTGGGTGAATACAACGGACGTGTTGGGGGTTCTGGGTGAATATAACGGACGTGTTGGGGGTTCTGGGTGAATATAACGGACGTGTTGGGGGTTCTGGGTAAATATAACGGGCGTGTTGGGGTTCTGGGTAAATATAACGGGCGTGTTGGGGGTTCTGTGTGAATATATCGGACGTATTGGGGGTTCTGGGTAAATATAACGGGCGTGTTGGGGTTCTGGGTAAATATAACGGGCGTGTTGGGGATTCTGGGTGAATATAACGGACGTGTTGGGGGTTCTGGGTGAATATAACGGACGTGTTGGGGGTTCTGGGTGAATATAACGGACGTGTTGGGGGTTCTGGGTGAATATAACGGACGTGTTGGGTGTTCTGGGTGAATATAACGGACGTGTTGGGGGTTCTGGGTGAATACAACGGACGTGTTGGGGGTTCTGGGTGAATATAACGAATGTGTTGGGGGTTCTGGGTGAATATAACGGGCGTGTTGGGGGTTCTGGGTAAATATAACGGACGTGTTGGGGGTTCTCGGTGAATAACGGACGTGTTGGGGGTTCTGGGTGAATATAACGGACGTGTTGGGGGTTCTGGGTGAATACAACGGACGTGTTGGGGGTTCTCGGTGAATATAACGGACGTGTTGGGGGTTCTGGGTGAATACAACAGACGTGTTGAGGGTTCTGGGTGAATATAACGAACGTGTTGGGGGTTCTGGGTGAATATAACGGGCGTGTTGGGGGTTCTGGGTAAATATAACGGACGTGTTGGGGGTTCTCGGTGAATATAACGGACGTGTTGGGGGTTCTGGGTGAATATAACGGGCGTGTTGGGGTTCTGGGTAAATATAACGGGCGTGTTGGGGTTCTGGGTGAATATAACGGGCGTGTTGGGGTTCTGGGTAAATATAACGGGCGTGTTGGGGGTTCTGTGTGAATATATCGGACATATTGGGGGTTCTGAGTAAATATAACGGGCGTGTTTGGGTTCTGAGTAAATATAACGGGCGTGTTGGGGTTCTGGGTAAATATAACGGGCGTGTTGGGGGTTCTGGGTGAATATAACGGACGTGTTGGGGGTTCTGGGTGAATATAACGGACGTGTTGGGGGTTCTCGGTGAATATAACGGACGTGTTGGGGGTTCTGGGTGAATATAACGGACGTGTTGGGGGTTCTGGGTGAATATAACGGACGTGTTGGGGGTTCTGGGTAAATATAACGGACGTGTTGGGGGTTCTCGGTGAATATAACGGACGTGTTGGGGGTTCTGGGTGAATATAACGGACGTGTTGGGGGTTCTGGGTGAATATAACGAACGTGTTGGGGGTTCTGGGTGAATATAACGGCGTGTTGGGGGTTCTGGGTAAATATAACAGACGTGTTGGGGGTTCTCGGTGAATATAACGGACGTGTTGGGGGTTCTGGGTGAATATAACGGACGTGTTGGGGGTTCTGGGTGAATATAACGGACGTGTTGGGGGTTCTGGGTGAATATAACGGACGTGTTGGGGGTTCTGGGTGAATATAACGGACGTGTTGGGGGTTCTGGGTGAATACAACGGAGTGTTGGGGGTTCTGGGTGAATATAACGAATGTGTTGGGGTTCTGGGTGAATATAACGGGCGTGTTGGGGGTTCTGGGTAAATATAACGGACGTGTTGGGGGTTCTCGGTGAATATAACGGACGTGTTGGGGGTTCTGGGTGAATAGAACGGACGTGTTGGGGGTTCTGGGTGAATACAACGGACGTGTTGGGGGTTCTCGTTGAATATAACGGACGTGTTGGGGTTCTGGGTGAATACAACAGACGTGTTGAGGGTTCTGGGTGAATATAACGAACGTGTTGGGGGTTCTGGGTGAATATAACGGGCGTGTTGGGGGTTCTGGGTAAATATAACGGACGTGTTGGGGGTTCTCGGTGAATATAACGGACGTGTTGGGGGTCTGGGTGAATATAACGGCGTGTTGGGGTTCTGGGTAAATATAACGGGCGTGTTGGGGTTCTGGGTGAATATAACGGGCGTGTTGGGGTTCTGGGTAAATATAACGGGCGTGTTGGGGGTTCTGTGTGAATATATCGGACATATTGGGGGTTCTGAGTAAATATAACGGGCGTGTTTGGGTTCTGAGTAAATATAACGGGCGTGTTGGGGTTCTGGGTAAATATAACGGGCGTGTTGGGGGTTCTGGGTGAATATAACGGACGTGTTGGGGGTTCTGGGTGAATATAACGGACGTGTTGGGGGTTCTCGGTGAATATAACGGACGTGTTGGGGGTTCTGGGTGAATACAACAGACGTGTTGAGGGTTCTGGGTGAATATAACGAACGTGTTGGGGTTCTGGGTGAATATAACGGGCGTGTTGGGGGTTCTGGGTAAATATAACGGACGTGTTGGGGGTTCTCGGTGAATATAACGGACGTGTTGGGGGTTCTGGGTGAATATAACGGACGTGTTGGGGGTTATGGGTGAATACAACGGACGTGTTGGGGGTTCTGGGTGAATATAACGGACGTGTTGGGGGTTCTGGGTGAATATAACGGACGGTTGGGGGTTCTGGGTAAATATAACGGGCGTGTTGGGGTTCTGGGTAAATATAACGGGCGTGTTGGGGGTTCTGTGTGAATATATCGGACGTATTGGGGGTTCTGGGTAAATATAACGGGCGTGTTGGGGTTCTGGGTAAATATAACGGGCGTGTTGGGGGTTCTGGGTGAATATAACGGACGTGTTGGGGGTTCTGGGTGAATACAACGGACGTGTTGGGGGTTCTCGGTGAATATAACGGACGTGTTGGGGGTTCTGGGTGAATACAACAGACGTGTTGGGTTCTGGGTGAATATAACGTGTTGGGGGTTCTGGGTGAATATAACGGGCGTGTTGGGGGTTCTGGGTAAATATAACGGACGTGTTGGGGGTTCTGGGTAAATATAACGGACGTGTTGGGGGTTCTCGGTGAATATAACGGACGTGTTGGGGGTTCTGGGTGAATATAACGGGCGTGTTGGGGGTTCTGGGTAAATATAACGGACGTGTTGGGGGTTCTCGGTGAATATAACAGACGTGTTGGGGGTTCTGGGTGAATACAACGGACGTGTTGGGGGTTCTGGGTGAATATAACGGACGTGTTGGGGGTTCTGGGTGAATATAACGGACGTGGTGGGGGTTCTGGGTGAATATAACAGGCGTGTTGGGGGTTCCGGGTGAATCTCCGCTGCTTGATGCTGGGCAGTCAGTTGGGGAGCGTTGGTTGGGGGCATTTGGTTGCCGTGGGAATTGGGAGATGACTGGGTCAGAGGGAGCTTGTTGCCCCACATCTCACCCGGTGCCTCTTTGCCCTGCAGGCTCCTGCTCCTGTGCCCCTGTGTGGGGCAGATGGCTGCCCTGGGGCACTGCCTCGTTCTGCCTGGGGCAGATGAGATCCTCAGGGCCGAGTTCACCTGCCTGAGCTTAGCGTTTCTACACTTTAACAACTGAGCACCTCCAGGTGACAGTCACACACCTGTACCTCTCTCCTTGGGGAAATGTGTCTCTTTTCCATCTAAAGTATGAAAGTTTCCCCCTCTAAAGACGCTGAGTTACATTGATCGTTCACGGCCTGATGGAGAGCGAACAGCCTGTTGATGCTCGGACGAGTTTTCTTCAATTAAAGTAATTAAAAATGTGATTCCAGAGCATAACACTGGCTAATGATACCAAAATGACTTGGATTCTTTAACTTTAAGAAATGCAATGAGGACGAAAGGAAAGATGGCATTACTCCTCATAACAGTGACATCATCTGGTGCTTATGTTTTAAAATCATAAACTTGGTCCTTTCTGGAAACAATTTAACAATTTAACCTTTTGAATGTGGAGATGCTTTAAACATAAGTCATTTGTTGGGTAATTGTAGCCAAAGAGAGTCAGATGAAGGACGGTGAAACAAATCACCGCTTGGTTTCAACTCTGCGCGATCTTCTCCGACAGCCTGAACTTACCGCGAATTGTCCGGGACGGCGCTGCATATTTAAATTCTGTTTTTGAGAGATTTCAAGCTGGCGGTCATTAAGACTAAGGCAGCTGTAGGACATGGCAGGAGTTCGCTCATCAGTATGCGTTTACAGCTCACCCACAGGGAGGAAACATGGCGGCTGCAGCAGAAATGTGAAGGAAAGCTTTGAGTTCATCAAGCAATTTCCTCTAATCGTTGGTTTCTATTCATGAATTTATCATGAATCCTGCTGACCTGAATGCACAAGAGCTTTCCCAACTGCTTACAAAGAAAGTATCAGAGGATTCAGATTTTCCTTTGAGACTTTTTAAAGTTTTTTTTTTAGCAAACATCCTTTTTTCTATTTCTCTCCGCCTTGCACTTTCCCTTTCTCTGATGTAAGCGCTGAAATGTTTTGAGTCTGAATCTGCTGAGACTTGCAGTCTAGTGAAAATGCTGTCATTAAATCCAAAACACAGCACAGTTCCCCCTTCTTAAGGAATACGGTCATTGGGAGCTGTTGAGAGGCGCTAAATGATTCAGTTGATTTGAGTTCAGCTCGTTTGGTAAAGACTTAACCCCTGAGCTGCAGATATGAACCTGGCTTAGGCTTTAGAGATGTGAAAATTCCTTCTTCCAAATAAAATCTGAACCTCTGTGTGACGGACATGATGGTTTTTATGTTAGTTCCCCTGTTTCTGTTCAGACCTGCCGTTAATGTTCATCCAGGCTAACCAGGACTTAGCGATGACCTTTCACCCCTAGCATGGAAGACAAACGCCTGGATGAGTTTCTCTGGCCGAGACGTTAGTCCTCAGATCCTGGAGATGTTCTTCAGGTGATAGAAGGCCGACTTTGTAATTGTCTTAATGTGGCTCTGAAGGTTCAGGTCAGAGGTCAGGGAACATCATTACTCTCAGATTTCTGGCTGATCGCTGGTTTTAGTGGAAGCTGTGCATTGACTGTAGATCTATAACTCTAGATCTATAAATCTAGATAATTCCTCTTTAGG
This sequence comes from Poeciliopsis prolifica, assembly GCF_027474105.1. Lineage (NCBI taxonomy): Eukaryota > Metazoa > Chordata > Actinopteri > Cyprinodontiformes > Poeciliidae > Poeciliopsis > Poeciliopsis prolifica. Next base: position 529,714 of record NW_026562513.1, read on the forward strand.
TCCAAAAATAATGACTTCAGTTTTGGCACAGCCACACATTTATCTGTTCTAACCATCTGTTCAGTGATTGGATGGAGTCAAAGGTCACCTGTGTGTCATCTGCATAGTTATGGTAGCTGGTCTTATGTCCTGTTATGACCTGAGCCAGTGGGGTCATGTTGAATCAGAGGTCCTAGGGTTGAAACTTGGGGTTCACAATTGACCAGACGTACCTTCATTATCAACAGCTTAAAATGTTAATATGTAATAAATCTAGGTTTGTATGTAATAAACTTCAGGTTTTGCTGCTGATGCAAAAAAGCTTCCAGTTTTTTCTCGTTTCATTTTGTTTGCTAATTTTAGAAAAAATATTATATCAATGCTTTTTCAGCAGTAAGACTATTTTCCATGAACTGTTTTGTCTGGTTTATCCTCAGCTTTCCTTTAGATTGTTTAGCTGTTGGTCTCTGTGCGTTACACAACCATGCAACCTGTCCTTGACGATCGCTGACCGCAGAGCAGGACTGAATGAAGCTCTGAGCTGATAGTGATTCATCAAGGATTCTTTTCTGTTCGAGTTTCTCAGAGAACCATTTTATGTTGAACACAGTTTGTGTGTCTGAATCTCTGGGTGTGAATGTAGTTTGAGTGTTTGTGACACCAGCAGCTCCTCTGCAGGCTCTGAGCGCCAGGCCAGCCTCTCCTGAAGCGAGCGAGAGAGAGAGAGAGGGGGGGGGGGCGAGCGAGCGAGCGCCTCAGTGATTCTGCCGCCCTCAGCTCTGCTGCAGGAAGAGGTCAGCCAAACAGTGGCGCCCCGACTGGAGACGGGACAACATTCCTGGTGCCTCTGTCAGGATTTCTCTCTGTGCTGACAGCTCTGCCAGGTGCACCGCAGCAGAGGTCAGAAAGGGAGCGGAGTATTTTATCACTCTTCCATGAACACACCGCGTACTTTTTTATTCTCTTTAGGCATTCAGGCTTTTTATGACTCATGAAATAACATTTGCAGTTTTGTGTGTTTAGCTAAAATGAACCTCTAAACAGATATATACTTTTTACAGCTTTGCACCTCTGCACCATCAGTGATGAAAAATCTCATAACGCAGCTTTAAATCAGAGGCGTTGAAACGAATGTTGACTTGGCTTCCTTTCATCCTTCAAAGAATAAGACCATAAAAAGTTTTACAAAGAAATCTGAGAAAAACAACATGCAACTTCATAAACAATTAAAACACTTAAGAACCAATAACTTAATGACATTAAGGCTGCATCATTCACACCAGCATGTTCAGTCCCCCTCAATCCCACTCCAGTCCGTCTGCCTGTAAAATCCGGTTCGTTTGGGGAGACGTATCAAACTCTAACCTCAGTCTGGGTTCGGCTGCAGGAAACGCCGCTTCAGTTTTAATGCATATGCGAACGCCAAGCGGACCAGAGACCGCTCCAAAAGCAAGAGGTGACTACAGCACAGGGCATTCTGGGTAAATGCAACCAAAACAAAAGTGCTAGCCTAGCGTTAGCAGGGGAAATGGCTCCTGGTCTTCAGCCAAAGACTGAAGAGAAATTCTCCAACCGCTAACATCTGACGCCTCCATCTTGTTTCCATCTGGTGAAGAAGAAAGTTGCTCTCAGTGTCTTCAGAGGTTTTAGTTGTTTCCTTCAGTGGTTGTTGGTGCAGCGCCCCCACAGGCCAGGAGGGGAACAGGTTGGTTTGACTCCACAGCAGCTGGAGGTGAAAGTGTTGCAGTTTTGGTTCCTATTGAACCGAGTCTATCGCGGTGGTGTGGAAAACGACCTGAGTGTTTCTGCATGTTTCTATACCTGAGACGTTCAGCCTACTACATTAATTACAAAGATCAGAACAGTTTGAGTTACAAAGATACTGTTTGCTGAAAGCAATTCATTCAGGACTGAGTACAGATAGCTACATTAATGGACATGCTTTATAGTATTAGTAATATTAGCAGTAGAACTACAGCCCCATTTCTGCCTTGCCACACTGTAATATCCAAATGTTCAGAAGATCTTTATTTCTGTTCGGAACCAACAGATAAATCCCCAACAGTTTCTAGACGATCGATGGCAGCACCAGAAATAAATCCTGTCTGTGATGAATTTATATAATATGAGATGCACCTATAAAAATATGTGAAACTATGATCATACTCCAAGTTACAGAGCTGCACCTTGCCAACAGGCAAAGTTTAAAATTTCCTACATCTTTTTGTTGAAGTTGAAATAAATCTGTTTGTACAGCAGGAAGGTAAAAGTGCCTAAAAATGCCCCCCAGCTTCTGTTGCCCTCTCATACTGTGATTTCCACCCCCATGCGATGTGCAGACACATCATTCCGCTTCAAACAGAGCAGCTCTTCTTTTATGTAAATCTGCATATCGGTGTTCAGGTGGCTGCTTGTTATTTTTCATCCTGTCCTCCATGTGACCGGCTGATGCAGCACGCGGCGCTCCAGCAGGGCGGCGCTCCAGCAGGGCGGCGCTCCAGCAGGGCGGCGCTCCAGCAGGGCGGCGCTCCAGCAGGGCGGCGCTCCACCAGGGCGGCGCTCCAGCACGCGGCGCTCCAGCAGGGCGGCGCTCCACCAGGGCGGCGCTCCACCAGGGCGGCGCTCCACCAGGGCGGCGCTCCAGCACGCGGTGCTCCAGCACGCGGGGTCAGGAAGGCGACGGCCTGTGGGCTGATCCCAGACCTGCTCTGTCTCCTGGCAGGACGCCTCACTGTCCCAACATCCAACGGCCCCCGACACATTTCCAATAAGTTCGTCACCTTTTTTCTGTTCTCCTGAATTTACATCAGAGCAGCCGGCGTCTCTGGAGAGGCGTCGATCACTCGTCTCCCTTCAGCTCTCTGATTCTGTCTTTAAGCCTCAGGGTAGCTGCTGCTTCCTGACAGATGGAAAGAGAGCTGATCTATAAACCCTCGGCTTCTGTATACCACACAGAAAATATGGTTCAAAAGCTGGAAGCCTCAAAGCAAACTGATGATCATGGTGACTGAAGAAACAGCGAAGGCAGCATTTTCTCCTCTCATAAAGGGGAAAGCTGAATCTTTTGTTGGAGTTTAGTTTTTATTTATTAGTTTTTTTATGCCTGGAGTCAGAACACAAGCCTCCATCACAACTCGCACGCCGCCAACCTGGGTGGGTCTGCATAAAGATGGCCGCCGTTGCCTGGTTGAGTCAGGCCGAAGCTGTCTGAGGACGTACAGCGCTCTGTGTTCATGCAGTACGCCAAGATATCAGCCAAGATATCCGCTCAGCATTGTGACCTCTGGAGATTCATCTGTCCAAACGTAAATCAGTTCAGTCATAAACAGGAAGTGATGTCCAGTCATACCAGAAAACCGTTTAAAACATTCAGTGAGAACAAGTTGGTTGAACACAGGTCAGCATTTCACTGAGTTGAACCTTTAAATGAGTTGAGTTGCAGTGATTCTCCTCACAGCTGTGATGACTGCAGTTAACCAAATCCCTCCACCAGCTGCAAGACGCCACGATGTGCTGCAAGATGCCACGATGTGCTGCAAGACGCCACCATGTGCTGCAAGACGCCACCATGTGCTGCAAGACGCCACGATGTGCTGCAAGACGCCACGATGCGCTGCAAGACGCCATGATGCGCTGCAAGACGCCACCATGTGCTGCAAGACGCCACGATGTGCTGCAAGACGCCACGATGTGCTGCAAGACGCCACGATGTGCTGCAAGACGCCACGATGTGCTGCAAGACGCCACGATGTGCTGCAAGACGCCACGATGCGCTGCAAGACGCCACGATGCGCTGCAAGACGCCACGATGCGCTGCAAGACGCCACCATGTGCTGCAAGACGCCACCATGTGCTGCAAGACGCCACGATGTGCTGCAAGACGCCACCATGTGCTGCAAGACGCCACCATGTGCTGCAAGACGCCACCATGTGCTGCAAGACGCCACCATGTGCTGCACCGTCCTCATCCTTCCGTCTGCGACTCGAACCCACAAAATGATCCTGTTTACACAAACAGCCTCAGAGCTTTGAGTGGTAACTGCAGCCATGGCAGCTGCTGGGGGAGGGGGCCTGTCGGGGGCCTGTCGGGGGCCTGTCGGGCGGCCCGCTGTGCGTAGGCAGCATCATAGCCTGTATTTATCCCAGAACGGCCCGAGCAGCTGGGTTTGAAGTCTCAATTGAGCGGGGAAAGAGGATTCCCCCGCTGACACGGCACTAGTGCTGCACTTTGCCAGAGGTTCATTTAATAAAGCTTCTTCTGAGGACCTCCAGGGGCGGCGAGGCGTTCAGGTTCACCGCGCTCTGGAAGATTTCCTCCTGTGTCAGCTGCTTCACCCCTAAACTCCAGCAGTTTGTGTAAATTAAACACCCACATGTCTCCAGTCAGTTTTTATTAAACCCTGAAGGAGCAATAATTAATTTATGACCTTTACTGAACAAAGGATCAGGATGAGGGTGAAGGTCCTCCACCTGCATGCTAACAGGCTAGCAGGGATCCAGGGAAGATTTAAAGGTTGACTTTTATGTGTCAGATCTGTTTGATTAAAGGGAAACTTAATATTAAATAGAATTTTCCTCATATGTTTTCGTTCCAAATGAAAGGAGTCTGACTTGGAACAGAAAAGGTGACTTTAGACCAGAGAGCTGAGCGCTCTGCCTTTCTCCAAACGCCTGCAGGCAGGAATGCTGCCGAGTGTTTCTGCAGGCCTGGGGGTCAAAGAGCCGCCGCACGGCTCTTTGACCCCCAGGCCTGCAGGGAGGACAGGAGAGGCTGGATGCGGTTGGATGTGGTTGGATGTGGTTGGATGCGGTTGGATGTGGTTGGATGCGGTTAGATGTGGTTGGATGCGGTTGGATGTGGCTGGATGTGGCTGGATGTGGTTGGATGTGGTTGGATGTTGTTGGATGTGGCTGGATGTGGCTGGATGTGGTTGGATGTGGCTGGATGTGGCTGGATGTAGTTGGATGTGGTTGGATGTTGTTGGATGTGGCTGGATGTGGCTGGATGTGGTTGGATGCGGCTGGATGTGGTTGGATGTGGTTGGATGTTGTTGGATGTGGCTGGATGTGGCTGGATGTGGCTGGATGTTGTTGGATGTGGCTGGATGTGGTTGGATGTGGTTGGATGTGGCTGGATGTGGTTGGATGTGGTTGGATGTTGTTGGATGTGGCTGGATGTGGCTGGATGTGGCTGGATGTTGTTGGATGTGGCTGGATGTGGCTGGATGTGGTTGGATGTGGCTGGATGTGGTTGGATGTGGTTGGATGTGGCTGGATGTGGTTGGATGTGGTTGGATGTGGCTGGATGTGGCTGGATGTGGTTGGATGTGGCTGGATGTGGTTGGATGTGGCTGGATGTGGTTGGATGTTGGATGTGGTTGGATGTGGCTGGATGTGGTTGGATGTTGGATGTGGCTGGATGTGGTTGGATGTTGGATGTGGCTGGATGTGGTTGGATGTGGTTGGATGTGGCTGGATGTGGTTGGATGTGGCTGGATGTGGTTGGATGTGGCTGGATGTGGTTGGATGTGGCTGGATGTGGTTGGATGTGGTTGGATGTGGATGTGGCTGGATGTGGCTGGATGTTGTTGGATGTGGCTGGATTAGTGGCTGGATGTGGTTGGATGTGGCTGGATGTGGTTGGATGCGGCTGGATGTGGTTGGATGTGGTTGGATGTGGCTGGATGTGGTTGGATGTGGTTGGATGTGGTTGGATGCGGCTGGATGTGGTTGGATGTGGCTGGATGTGGCTGGATGTGGCTGGATGTGGTTGGATGCGGCTGGATGTGGTTGGATGTGGTTGGATGTGGCTGGATGTGGTTGGATGTGGTTGGATGCGGCTGGATGTGGTTGGATGTGGCTGGATGTGGCTGGATGTGGTTGGATGTGGCTGGATGTGGCTGGATGTGGCTGGATGTGGTTGGATGCGGCTGGATGTGGTTGGATGTGGTTGGATGTGGTTGGATGCGGCTGGATGTGGTTGGATGTGGTTGGATGCGGCTGGATGCGGTTGGATGCGGTTGGATGTGGTTGGATGCGGCTGGATGCGGTTGGATGTGGCTGGATGTGGTTGGATGCGGCTGGATGTGGCTGGATGTGGCTGGATGTGGTTGGATGCGGCTGGATGTGGCTGGATGTGGTTGGATGTGGCTGGATGTGGTTGGATGTGGTTGGATGTGGTTGGATGTGGTTGGATGTGGTTGGATGTGGTTGGATGTGGCTGGATGTGGTTGGATGTGGTTGGATGCGGTTGGATGTGGCTGGATGTGGTTGGATGCGGCGGCCATGACGAGTTGGTGTGTGGAACTGCTTCTCATCCAACAGGTTGGAGGATTTTGTGATGAATTTATTTCGGTTGCTGTCTGAAACGTTCAAGCGGCTCTGAGGAGGAAACTCACAACGTGATGCTTTAAAAAGCATCAGCTGCATGTTTTGTTCGATAAATTTGAAGTAAAATGTGTTTTATTTGTCCACATGCTCAATTTGTTTTTCTTCCTGCTGTTTCAAACCAACAGACGTTCTGCACCAGAACTCACCTGCTGCAGCTTTCAGTTGTTTGAACTCAACGAAACATTTGCTTTGCTTCTTGTGAAGAACTCCAAACCGAAATACACTTCTCTAAAGTTTTAGGCAAAAATCTAAAAATCAGGAAAGAACATTTATTGCAAGGTTACATTATGCATGGAAAAAGATGCCTCAAGTAAAAATCTTTATTCCTCAAACTGCATGAAGGTTTGGGACAGGTTTGGGTTTCCGCTGAAGGAGCCAACACGCCCATTAGCAGCACTAGCAGAGCGGCGGCTCTTGTTTTAGCTGCAGATAATGAAGAAAGTACAGCTAATGGGGATCCTCAAGATCCAAATTATTGCTTTAACAGAGCAGCAGCCAGAGAATAAGAGCTTTTAAAAACCCAGAAATGTCAGCTTTCTGAGAAGTTATTCCTAATTCACTGGTATTGATCTAAAATTCTGTCAAACCCCTGTGGAGATTTTCACCATCATTTCACAATATTAGGCGGCACAAATCATCATAATTGGCCCTTTAACTGCTGAGGTTTTATTTTATCAAGGTGAAGAAAATCATAATAGGTTTTTTGAAGAAAATGAGTTTATCCTCCAACCCTTCCACTGACTTCTCCTTCTCTGAAACCCCAGACAGCAAAGACAAACCCTGGCTCTACGAGTCCGGCGAATGATTCACTCGCCGCTGCGGCGCTAATAAAGCAGAGCAGAAAGAGCTTTCAAGCCACAGGGGGCAGCGGCCTAATGGAAATTACACCTTGATCACATTCACCACAGCAAAACAGTGGGCCTTATTAAGACGATCAACAAATAGCAGCATTTTTCATCCGTAAACGAGGTCAAGCAATCAGCACTTGATGTGCTTCTCCGTCTTCTCACAACAGGAAGCTGCTGAGAATCAAGTGAGTATTTATAACTTTCCTTCTGCATGTAAATAAACTCTGGATTCTGTCAGGACTTTAAGCAGAATCATTACAGAGATGATAATGCTGCCAACTGTTTGGAAAAATGGATGGAAATTAAATATGGAAAGTTCTGACTGTCGGACTGAAGTGATTTATACTGATGTGGAAAATGCTTAAATAAAACAAGAAGAGATTTTCAAAAAAGAAAACATCACAAGACTTTGCTGATCAATCACCAGCTGTATTTCTATAGACAAAATGACAGCAGTTGGAATTAGAAAAATAAATTTGCTTAATGGAAACTTGGCAATTTAGAGAAACCTGCTGGTTGTGCATGAAAGCATCGGACAGGAGCAGCAGGCTGCAGCAGCCCCACATCATGATGCTGCCTCCGCAGGCCCACCGTGCATCGCATCATCTGCTCCTCTTGTCCTGATGCACCCAACTCTCTGCAAGAGGCCACGTTAATCTGACCGTTAATCTGACTGTTAATCTGACCATGTTGCTCCAGAGTGGATGATTGATCACTGAAAAATGAGCTAATTATCCAATCAGAGGCTTGTACCGAAATCCAGATTGACTTTTATTTTAGCCAGAATGTGTAGCTTAAAGTCTTATTGAGTAATAAAATGACAGATTAAAAACTGAGCCTCAGTGATTGGTTAATATTATAATATTATAATGTTATAATTACAGTGTTTGTTTATTTCAGGGTCTGTAATTAAAGTTTAATTTCATTTGGAAACCAAATGCTGAGGAAAAAAAAGGGACAATTTTCAGTTCAAACTATTCAATCTACTATTCAGCAACAAATATTTGTTTTTAATTCTACTATTAAATTGGTGGAAATTTCTATTGTGCTCCAGTGTTTCAGGAACTCCTGATTGTCCATGGATGCTAATATTAGCAATAGCTGCTACATTTAGCATTGAGATGCTACTAAGGGCTAGCTTCAATGACAGGCTAACTGCTTCTAACACGTCTTTTCCAGATCAGCCTTAGAATCCTAAATTATTCCTAAAGAGACCTGAGAGTCGAATTTGTGCGTCAGATTAAGGTCGTACCAGAAACATGATGAAGGTTCCGCTCTGAGCTTTTGTACGTAAAAGAAAAAAGTGATAAATTGCATCACATTTTATAAGACATAAAAGTTTATAAAGATAATTAATCAGAATTAATGAAGTATGTTCTCAGCCCAGGAGGAAACAGAAAATATTCCTCCAGGCCCAAATGTACCAATTTTCTCCATGATAAATTAAATAATTGCTCTTTTTTTGTAATGTTTCATTGCAGTAGTTTATTATCTTTGATTTAAAGTATCATTTATTTATATTAATAGAGAATTTAGTCAGAAACATAAAGGTCAGCTGTTACACTGAGGAAGCGTTTGCTTTCATTGTGATGATTTTTCTCCCAAATTACTGACTGACTGAGCCGCTCCATCAGACGTCCAGCATCAGACTGCAAATGTTAACAAGCTGTCTGCATAAAGTCTGCACAGGTTCTTCCATCAAACAGACACGGAGGGAAACGTTCACAAAGTTTCCGTCCGGCTCCCAGCCTCAGATCATCTCCTGGCCTTTTGACCTTGTGTTTCTGCTCAGCTCCGTTCTGAAGCCTGGAACGATGCGCTAACTCCGCTTTCCCACCAAACTCCTCCGGAAGCAGCAGGCAGGTGAGCGGCAGCATCACCAGGTCAGCCGTGTCTTCATGAGGAAGTTCAGGAGCTGAAGGCTCATAAACGGACGACGTCGTCTGACTGAAGATGCTGCTTTGAAAAATCTCTTTGAGCTTAAAGAGAAAGAGTGAAGTAAAAGCTTCCTCTGTGCTTCCAGCAGACTCTGCGGCACTTTGTCTTTTTGATGAAGTGAAATATCATTGGACTTTAATCGTCATGGTAACTCCTTTAATCCCACCTCATCCTGCAGCATTTCATCGTCATGATTGAAACGCGCTGCATAGTGAAATAATCCCTGTTCTCTCCAGCTGAGAAAAGGTCTGAAGAAACTTTGGTTCAGATTTTATCCGTGAAATTCAGTTTATTGTTGCCAGGGAAACGGGAAGGTTTACTTGTTAGAATTTCAGATAAATAATCCAAACTTTAATAATGTTCTCCACCAACCGTCTGAGACAAACCTCTAATATTCATCTCTTTTTTATTTTCAGAATCTTACGATTTTATGAGTCCTGATGAAATTCATCCAGACATAAAACCTGCTGGAGCCTTAAGACGAAACGACGCGGCTTTTTATGCCAACAAATAGTTTCACTGTGAAGTTTTTCTTCAGTGGAAACGTCAAACTTATGGAATAAAGAGAAATAATCTTATGAACTTTGAGAAATGAATGAAAAGCATAAGTGATTTTATGATGAAGTGACAGATTGAAGATGTGAGTTTGCTCTAAATGTTTGTCTAGTTTCCCCCTCAGTTACTATAATCTATTATCATTCTAGTTATCTGGGCTTCCCTAATTGTTTATAGAAATAGTAATGAATCTCTATGCAAACTTCTGATTCTGAAGACATTATTAATACATAAATCTGACTGTTTATTGTGGGATTTATCCCGTAGAAATAACTAACAGACATTTGGTCTGATTTGATTTTAGACACAGAAAAAACAGGTGTATGTAAACTTCTGGTTTCAACTGCAGACATCAAACTAAATTCAAGCCTCTGAAGGTTTATTGTCTTTAATTCTTCAAGTTTAATTATGATCCAACTGTCCAGTTGCAACTCCTTTCAGCATGTCAAATAATCACTGTTGTTTATTGTTGTTGATCATTTGGCCTCATTATGTCATAAAACCAGCTCATTATGCATATGACATAAAACCAGCTCATTATGCATATGACTTACAACCAGCTCATTATGCATATGACATAAAACCAGCTCATTATGCATATGACATAAAATCAGCTCATTATGCATATGACATAAAATCAGCTCATTATGCATATGACATAAAACCAGCTCATTATGCATATGACATAAAACCAGCTCATTATGCATATGACATAAAACCAGCTCATTATGCATATGACATAAAACCAGCTCATTATGCATATGACATAAAATCAGCTCATTATGCATATGACATAAAACCAGCTCATTATGCATATGACATAAAATCAGCTCATTATGCATATTACATAAAACCAGCTCATTATGCATATGACATAAAACCAGCTCATTATGCATATGACTTACAACCAGCTCATTATGCATATGACATAAAATCAGCTCATTATGCATATGACTTACAACCAGCTCATTATGCATATGACATAAAACCAGCTCATTATGCATATGACATAAAATCAGCTCATTATGCATATGACATAAAACCAGCTCATTATGCATATGACATAAAACCAGCTCATTATGCATTTGACATAAAACCAGCTCATTATGCATATGACATAAAACCAGCTCATTATGCATATGACATAAAACCAGCTCATTATGCATATGACATAAAATCAGCTCATTATGCATATGACATAAAACCAGCTCATTATGCATATGACTTAAAACCAGCTCATTATGCATATGACATAAAACCAGCTCATTATGCATATGACATAAAACCAGCTCATTATGCATATGACTTACAACCAGCTCATTATGCATATGACATAAAACCAGCTCATTATGCATATGACATAAAACCAGCTCATTATGCATATGACATAAAATCAGCTCATTATGCATATGACATAAAACCAGCTCATTATGCATATGACTTAAAACCAGCTCATTATGCATATGACATAAAACCAGCTCATTATGCATATGACATAAAACCAGCTCATTATGCATATGACTTACAACCAGCTCATTATGCATATGACATAAAACCAGCTCATTATGCATATGACATAAAACCAGCTCATTATGCATATGACATAAAATCAGCTCATTATGCATATGACATAAAACCAGCTCATTATGCATATGACTTAAAACCAGCTCATTATGCATATGACATAAAACCAGCTCATTATGCACGTGACATAAAACCAGCTCATTATGCATATGACATAAAATCAGCTCATTATGCATATGACATAAAACCAGCTCATTATGCATATGACATAAAATCAGCTCATTATGCATATGACATAAAACCAGCTCATTATGCATATGACATAAAACCAGCTCATTATGCACGTGACATAAAACCAGCTCATTATGCATATGACATAAAACCAGCTCATTATGCACGTGACATAAAACCAGCTCATTATGCATATGACTTAAAACCAGCTCATTATGCATATGACTTACAACCAGCCACTGCAGCCATTAGATTAAAAACGTTGCTCCTAATCCAGGAAGTAAATCGACCTGCAGCTCAGCAGGTGGAGATGCTCTCAGCAGAACGTCGCCATGTCAATAACGATAAGGAGAAATTAGAAACATTTATTCAACAAAGTGTTGACACGAGTGCTTAATCAACAGGTCTGCAGGAATCACTGGAGAGAAATAAACCAGAACTGCTCTCCAGGTTTATTTCCCTTTATTCTGCTCAGACTCTAAACTTCAGAAGCTTAGAACTGATTCCATTATAATTAAAATACAAAACTTGCAGCTTTTTCAGTAATTCAATAAATCTTAATTTTCTTATTTTCTCCCCTGTTTCTGTATTATGTCAAATAAATAGAATATTTAGTGAAATAAAACATTGAATCAGAATGAATCAAGTTGTATTGAATCATTGTTGAATTCTAGATACACACAAATATAGCAGATCTATAAATGTTAGTTAGATTATGAAAGTCTAATAAATTAGCTGCTTTCCACTGAAATTAAAGTTAGAACATGTCTGGATAAGTTTGTACTCATTTTTTATGAGTACAAAAAGTACAAAAAACTGTTTTTGTATTTTATTTAGCTTTTCATGTTTACAGAGGAACAAACTGACCAGAATTCATCTGTATCTATAAATCTATTTTTACTTCCAATTCTTCTTTGACACCAACAATTGAGACTCCAGTTACTTTTACAAGTAACAAAAAAAAAGACTTAAGCCTGGATTTATCCTTAAAGGTTTAAAACGACTTGGACTCTTTGTAACATTGAATATGTGATGTAAGAACAGATGAAAGGAAGCTGCTGTCTGAGCTCCAGCTGCACATTTTACTGTGAAAGGATCAAAACCACTGATGGTTTTATTTTTTTCATCACATCAAAAATCACCTGAAAAAGAGACAAAAACCTCAAAATGTTCCAGTCGCAGTTAATTTGATAATAAAACAGGTTTTGTGAGGAAAGGCAGTTTCAGGCCGGAGTGAAGCTGAAGGGCTCCAAACAGCAGGCGAGGGTTCGGTCAGCGCCTGATTGAATAAATCATTTTCCCTCAGAGCCTTCTGCAGACCAACATGATGCAACCGGCACGTGTTCCTGATACACGCAACACGCTAACCGGGTTGTTTAGGGCTGAACAGATGGAAATGTTCTAAACTCCCACTGTGTGCTTTAACCAATAATCCGACAGATTCCAAAGCAACTCGCTCAAGTTTCATCCAAAGCTGACAAACTCTGGTTTATTGAGTCAACGTGTCACAGAACCAGCTGATGCATTTGTCAGGCAAAGCTTAAATAATGTTTGGAAAGCCTCACTCTTTCAGAAGCTGCAACACTTCATGTCAGCAGATGAAATAAGGTTATTTCTGATGTGTGCAGCTCAGGTTGCCTCCTGTTAGACACGCAGGCGTTCCTCAGGTTTAATAATAGATGCAGCGCGTACATTCAGTTTTATGCCTTCGTCTCATTCTGTGGGTTTGTGTGTGAAAGGGCTCATATATTCTTCAGCTCTTATTTGACAAAAACATGTAAACAGTTTCTTTCAGCAGATCTAAAAGAGTCGACACAAAATATGTTATTGTTTTTGATTTCTGAATAAATAAAGATCAGAATCCATGTTTATTTAATGCTAAAATATAAGAATGCAAGTTTCTGATTTAACAAATGAAGTTTGTCTAGTTTATTATATTAAACATGTTAAATATTGTCATCTGTTCGGAACATTTTAATCTGCAGGTAAATGAAAACATTAAGACACTTTGCAGATCAAATAAAGTGAAGATGCCAACTTTTTACTTGAAGCAACTTTTTGAAGACATAAAGCCGTCAAAGCTGGCAGATTCTCCTCAGCCTACAAATGAATCTGATTATTTACCACAACTGTCGGCTTCAGTGAAAGGCATGTCTGGTTAAATGTCAGACTCATCTACAGAATGTGTGCATCAGTGATATCAGGCCTACCAGCAGCCATAACCCCGCTCCTCTTCTAAATTACCCGCTGAAATGACAGCGGAGCTTCGCTGTCTGCTTTCCTCTGCTGGAGAAAAGACGCATTTTCATATCCAGAATCAAATCCTGGAGCTGAAGGTCTGAGCATGAACTTCTGACCTGCAGCCAGACTTCAGTCAGAGTGACGCCATAATTAATCTGGGGTTTGTTTAGTTCTAGCGTTCTGTATTTCCTCCTGAGTTTCATGCTTAAGATGTTGAAAATGCAACATTTCTTCCATTTCCAGCTGCTGTGGTTCTGTTTCCCGGCTCTGAGTCACACCCACCAAAACCATTACAGCCTGTTCCCCTCCTGGCCTGTGGGGGCGCTACAACAAGCACCACTGAAGGAAACGACAGAAAATCCTCAGAAGACACTGAGCGCAACTTCCTTCTTCACCAAATGGAAACAAATTGAGACGTCAGATTTGAAGGATCCATCAGACCTGCAGACAGTGGAGATAATCCAACTATTCAGATAATCCAACTATTCAGATAATCCAACTATTCAGAAACAGAGTCTTTACTGTAGAGATAAACATAACTATCCTTTTTAATGAGCTCATATAATATTCTAATTCATGAGTAATTAAAATGTTGTTAGATTTAATCAACATATCTGAAAATTAATGTATGAAATATTTTTCCTCTTTGTGATAAATCTACATGAGTTTCATTTTCTGAAATGAGGGACAAAATATTGAACTATTTTATACTCTGAAGGTTCTTTGTGACTTACTAAATGTTTCCTGATTACATGCAGGAAAATGAAGGACATTTACCTGCTTTACTCACTCCTGCATATTTACTGATATTTGTCTCTTTCTGCCACAGACTTTCCCTCTGATGCTTTGCAACATGGTAACAATAAAAGTTATTATTACTTCAGATCATGTGACTGAATCCTGAGACAAACAGCAACAAACTAAACGGCATAAAAACATGAAATAAATGCATAAAACCAGAGTAAAGTCAAACAGAAACATCAGGTAGAGCTCTGCAGAAAGCAGAAGTAGGTCATCCAAAACCACAAAGTAGCAGAGAAATAATATGTTTTATAACCGAGACTTCCATGAAAGAGCTTGTGAACAGAACCGCCCGGACAGTCTGCAGGTCAGAAAACATCCAGATGTCGCCCTGAACCTGCTGCTGCTCCACTGTTTTCATCCCGGTGAGGCTGAACTCAGTCGAATGCATAAACATGTCAGCAGCTTCAGAAGCTCATCCGTCTCCCGTCTTCAGCTCCTGGATCATTAGTCTGAGTCTAAACAAAACCTGCAGACTCTCTGCTTCGGGCCGGGAGGCAGACGCTGATCCTGCAGGAATCTGCCTTCATGTCGGATAATCAGTGAAGTCGGAGCGAGAAAAACTTTCTAATTGATAATTGATTGTGTGCTCATTAACAAAGGTAAGGCCTCCAGCATGCAGCTCTCTGACACCATTATTGAGCTCATTCATTCGCTCCACGCTGACAACTCATTTAATCGGGCCAATTGAATCCAAACAGCCTGTTGATCTCTTCATGTGGACCTGCTGGTGTCGCGCTGCAGTGCAGACACCTCCAGTCTGCCTCCAGTCTGCCGCCAGTCTGCCTCCAGTCTACCTCCAGTCTGCCGCCAGTCTGCCTCCAGTCTACCTCCAGTCTGCCTCCAGTCTACCTCCAGTCTGCCGCCAGTCCGCCTCCAGTCTGCCTCCAGTCTGCCTCCAGTCTGTCACCAGTTTGCCTCCAGTCTGCCACCAGTCTGCCGCCAGTTTGCCTCCAGTTTGCCTCCAGTCTGCCTCCAGTTTGCCTCCAGTCTGCCTCCAGTTTGCCGCCAGTTTGCCTCCAGTTTGCCTCCAATCTGCCTCCAGTCTGCCGCCAGTTTGCCTCCAGTTTGCCTCCAGTCTGCCTCCAGTTTGCCTCCAGTCTGCCGCCAGTTTGCCTCCAGTTTGCCGCCAGTCTGGCTCCAGTTTGCCTCCAGTCTGCCTCCAGTTTGCCGCCAGTCTGCCTCCAGTTTGCCTCCAGTCTGCCTCCAGTTTGCCGCCAGTCTGCTGCCAGTCTGCCTCCAGTCTGTCGCCAGTCTGCCTCCAGTCTGTCTCCAGTTTGCCTCCAATCTGCCTCCAGTCTGCCTCCAGTCTGCTGCCAGTCTGCCTCCAGTCAGCCTCCAGTCTGCTGCCAGTCTGTCGCCAGTCTGCCTCCAGTCTGCCGCCAGTCTGCCTCCAGTCTACCTCCAGTCTGCCGCCAGTCTGCCTCCAGTCTGCCTCCAGTCTACCTCCAGTTTGCCTCCAGTCTACCTCCAGTCTGCCGCCAGTCCGCCTCCAGTCTGCCTCCAGTCTGCCTCCAGTCTGTCACCAGTTTGCCTCCAGTCTGCCACCAGTCTGCCGCCAGTTTGCCTCCAGTTTGCCTCCAGTTTGCCTCCAATCTGCCTCCAGTCTGCCGCCAGTTTGCCTCCAGTTTGCCTCCAGTCTGCCTCCAGTTTGCCTCCAGTCTGCCGCCAGTTTGCCGCCAGTCTGGCTCCAGTTTGCCTCCAGTCTGCCTCCAGTTTGCCGCCAGTCTGCCTCCAGTTTGCCTCCAGTCTGCTGCCAGTCTGCCTCCAGTCTGTCGCCAGTCTGCCTCCAGTCTGTCTCCAGTTTGCCTCCAATCTGCCTCCAGTCTGCCTCCAGTCTGCTGCCAGTCTGCCTCCAGTCAGCCTCCAATCTGCTGCCAGTCTGTCGCCAGTCTGTCGCCAGTCTGCCTCCAGTCTGCCTCCAGTCTGTCTCCAGTTTGCCTCCAGTCTGCCTACAGTCTGCCTCCAGTCTGCTGCCAGTCTGCCTCCAGTTTGCCTCCAATCTGCCTATAGTCTGCCTCCAGTCTGCTGCCAGTCTGTCGCCAGTCTGCCTCCAGTCTGCCTCCAGTCTGTCTCCAGTTTGCCTCCAGTCTGCCTCCAGTTTGCCTCCAGTCTGCCTCCAGTCTGCCTCCAGTTTGCCTCCAGTTTGCCTCCAGTCTGCCTTCAGTTTGCCTCCAGTCTGCCACTAGTTTGCCTCCAGTCTGCCTCCAGTCTGCCTGGTGTCTCCTTGTTGAACAGATCCAACATGCACCCATCTGTTTGTGTCGGCGTTAATCATATCGGTTCTCCTGCGTTATTGTTCCAGATGGTGTCGATAATTGCATTGTTTCATCTGCAGATGTTTTATGGTGCAGTTGTGCTGAAAAGCCAGCTGTGGTTCGAACAATTAATATGAGAATAGCCATTTTCCCGCTCAGGTTCCGACTCACTGATGGTGCGACCGGCACCATCGGAACCACTGGAGACATTTTAACAGACAAGTGGAGGAGTTACTGTCTGCTCCACCTCCGTCCGCAGACAAAAATGATGTTTTAAAAATTCTCAGCGATATTAGATTTACATGTTTATTCACATTCTGACCGTTTAAGTGCTGCTGGGCATCAGATGAGTTTCTCCTTTTCTTTGCCTGATGTCCTGCATGATTTTGGATCATCATCTGCAGGAGCCAAAGAGACACTTAGAAAGTAAATCAGCCATTTGAATCAAATGTGTTGGACGGGAACACTTTCGACCAGCAGCCGGACCCGACCGGACCGGACCGGACCGGACTCGGACTGACTGGACCGGACCGGACACGGACCCGACCGGACCGGACTGGACCGGACCGGACCGGACTGGACTGGACCGGACCGGACCGGACTGGACCGGACCGGACCGGACTGGACTGGACCGGACCGGACCGGAGCGGACCGGACCGGACCGGTCAGCACTGTCCAGCACGACCACAGAAAGTCATTAACTTTGGTTTTAGTCAAAAATCTGTGGAGGAAGTGCATTGAAATGCCAAGTGGAGAGTCACTTATTGCAGGAAAATGCATTGAAATGTTGAAGGTGAGGAACAAACAGCAGAAGGTCAACAGCAGTCGGATCCGTCAGTCGAAACAACCAGCTGACTGTCAGCTGCTTTAACTGGACCAAAAACGAAAGTCGAGCTCTGATCCAACACAACAAACCAAGAAAGAACAAAGAATAAGAATCCAAAGGAACGAATGAGAAGAAATTGGATTTATTTGTGCTGCAGTTTTTATTTCTGAAAATGATTTGTTTCAGAATTCAGTTCAGATTCAGTCAGTCACACTTTACATGTAATCATCTGTTCATGTCCAACTGGACGAACATCCAGTGACTTACTTTTCAGCAATCCCTCCTTAACAAGCATGTGGTGACAGTGGACAGTTGATTGCATGTTCAGTCCCTCACTCTGAGAATGCACGGGGTCACAGTGGAAAGGAAAAGTATCTCTTGGAAATTGGAGACAAACTATTTAGATTTTCTATATTGCACACATACAACACAACTCAAGAGGTAAAAGCTGCAGAGGGTCATGTGGGTTAAAGTCTGGTGTTGGCTGGTTTCCCTGCAGTTATGAAATATGAAATGACTTGGCCCCAAAGCGCTCCAAACCTACATTATGCAGCCGCTTCCCATTATTTTGGAGGCATAAAGCAAAGCAGCGACGGCAGCCGGAACAATGGCTGCAGCGTCTCAGTTCCAGGGATTAAGTTCTTGAAGAGGTTTGCTTCCTGCTCTGCTTGTTTTCCAACACAGGAAGTGGTGCAAACATCCAGAACATTCAAAGTGAAGGAGTTTCCCTCTGGTGGGAGGAGCAGAAACTTTAAGAGTCACATAACCTGCAGGGTCAGAAGTGAAACGTTGGTGCAGTTTCTGCACAGGAAGCTGAGGAGCTTATTTCCCCTAATCGGCTGTGTGAGCAAATCGCCGCCGATTCAATGTGAATTTGACCAACGTTGCTGACTGAAGGAGGCACCGCAATTTAGAAAGCATCTTTTTTCCTTCACTATTGTCTGCTGGCAGCGACATCACGCCGTGGCGTTACCGCGCAGATACCTGAGCATCAGCTGTTCCATCTCACAGAGCCGGCGCAGGGAGATGAGGGTCAGCAGACCCCCATCAAAGGTCACGTCACGACTCCGGCTCATCGGCGCCGCTCACGCCCCATCAGCAGGGAAATGATATCAGTAGCAGGTGGGAACAGCTGGGGACAGAGGAGAAAGTATCAGTTCTCATTTTGGGACCGATGTACAATTGTTTTGTTCGTCCTAAATGGAGCCGAATCCTTTCACTGGCGACTCTGGAAGTTTAAATTCAGCACTTTTTCCTCATTATCTAACAACCACTGAGCTTTAACTGTTATTGTTGGAAGCACAAAGCAGCAGCACAATGCTAGTCTTAGAGTGAAAAGGCGTGGCAGGACATCTCCTGTTAGGAATCTAATTTCCTTTGTGCTCTCCGAATCAACCGGTGAATCGGTTTAATTAAATCATGTATAATTCAGGACCTCACAGCCTCACCGCTGTAAATGGCCACCAAGCAGAGAGCGGCTCGTCATCACTAATGAAGTTTGAGATGTTTGCAGAATGAGTGAAGATCTGATCTGAGCATCCAGAGGCAGAGATTGAACTAAACACACAGAAACCAGCAGCAGGGGAAGAAACCAGCTTCTGTTCTGCAGCAGGAGAGAAAAAACTCAGTGATTAATGGCTGGAGAGGCAAACATGAGAGCAGTGACACATTAGGCGATCAGAGGAGGGACGCTAAAATGAAGTGGTGCAATGAGGAGCTGAATATGTGCAATGGGTCAGAGCACACCAAATGGAAAATAACTAATCACTGGCATCATAATAGCTCTGCAGAAAGGCTGTTTTGTCTCCATTTTGGGGAAAGTAGGCAATTTAGGGGTTGATTTAAAGCCGGAGCAGGACAGGAGAGAGCGGGGAGCGGTGCAGCTTCACCCTGATGGAGATCACTCAAACACGCCGCTGTCACTGAAGAACGCGCAAAACAGAAAGCATATTTCAGCTTCTGCCTCATTTTTCAAGCTTAAAACTATTTTTTCTCTCTTTAACTTGGTTTTCTTTTTACTGAATCAGCGCTTTGGTTTCAACAGCTCAATGACCTGCTGTATTTGCCTTTTTCCACCAATCAGATGCTGGAGGGAAACATGCTTACGGGACCGCTTTTAAATCACTTTATCGTGCTCTGCTTTGAGAAATGTCAATACTGCTGTTGTCAAAGTAATTTAGTTACATGGCTCTCTGGCCTGGGGACAAACTGGGAGCTGAAATGTAACGTTTGGATCTTTGATGGTTTCTGCTGCTCAGGTGATGAAACAGGAGCCCCGGGGTTTGTGGAGAACCGGTCACAACGTAGGAGGACGTCCACTGGGTTCCGGTCCAGAACGGTCTGAGACTCAGACATCACCTCACTGTAAGCCGCAGGTTAGCAAGCATTCATGAAACAATCTAAAAAACCAAAAAACTGCAAGACCCTGAAGGTTAAAATCATGGTTTTAAAATAAATTCTAATCAACAAAAAACCAGAAACAAACAAGTAACTAGTATTAGTCAGGTAACCTGCAATGACCAGGTAAGTAGTGATGAACAAACTACTAGTAATTAACCAGAAATAAATAAGTGACCATCACAAAGTCTAACCTCTCTGAAAGGTCAATCTGTTGCCAAGGGAACCATGCCCCGGCAATCATGGTTAGGGTTTAACCCCTAACCCCTAACCATCCACCCATCCATCCTTCCTTCCTTCCTTCTGTCCTTCCTTCCTTCCTAGGTGGGAAACCTTGAGTGCAGAAATGCAGGAAGTTAACAACATTTCCCATAAATGATATAGAACTAAAGATCCATATTTGATGGAGGTTTGAATGAATCAATCTAATCCTGAATAATAAACTTTCCTCCTTGGTGCAGCAGTGAACCATTAAGTATCTTTTATGTACTGATACATTAAACTGATTGGTTAAATAAATCATCCTAAATGTGATTTGCTTTTGGGGAAATTTTGTATTATTTCCCGTTTGGCCATTTTTTTTCATTTCATTGATTGTTGCTAAGCAGCTGAAGTTGTTTACGTCGGGAAAAGTGTCAGAAGAAAATCCTGAGTTGTTGGCTGGTCTGCAACTCAGATGCAATATCATAACTCAGATTTTTAATGAAATGTTCAGATGTGAAGCAGTGATCAGGGTTCAGAGTCAGTTTCAGATGTGAGGAAGGAAAGAGGCGACCGTCTGGGTCAGGTGATCAGAACCTGATCACCTGAGGGAGTCGGAGTGGGAGGGGCAAAGCAGAGGAGACACTTAAACATACGACAGTTTATATGAGGATCATATGATCATCCTGCTCTGGCTCAGACATGGAAACAGAAATGCAGCTACTTCCTGCATGTCCTTATATGGGTTATAGTGATAAACTTGTTTTGACTTCCTGGCTCTCATTCAAAGCAGCGTCTGAAAGAGGTTAATATTAGAACATTACTGTGGATGTAAACATAGCCTGCTTGACCTGCTGCTGCTGATGCCTCCAAACTAAACGCCTCCCTGAAGTGTTGAACTGCACCTATGCTGTATTTAGAATGGGATGCATTGCAGCATAATCAGTAGGAGTAGTTGAAGTGTTGACAGGTTTCTAAATGAGATTATTAGCAGCTAGATCATTAGCATACACAAACATGAAGGCTTATTATAAGGCAGCTGGACCTCTCCGGCTCAGCCTGACCTCATTAGTGGGAGCATATGGGGGCAGACCTGCGTATCTCTGCTGTTATCAGCGTGAATGCCTGGCCTGATCGCCACAGTGTGAGCTCAGCCTAATGAATATGAGAGGAATCCAGGCTGCAGCGTCTCTGCTTTGGCTCGTCGTTTTGGTTTGGTGCTTCTAGTCTTCAGTGAATGTCTGAGGCCCTCAGGCTCAGAAAGATGCACCTGGTCAGATACTTGCTGGGATTGCAGCTGAATATGAAACATGATGATGAATGCTTATTATTACATTAAAGATTTGAATAAAAAGATCCATTTTATGCTGCATACCTGGTGGCTCCAGCAGAGCTCTGCTGTCCTTCAGCATGAATAGAAAAAAAATCTGAACCGGAGTCATTCTGTGAAACTCAAATATCCCAGAGAATTAAGAAATAGACTTTTAGTTATCAGTTTTCTTCAGATAATAAAAAAACACAAATTGAAAATGATAGAAAGTAAAGGATCACATAACAAATGATTATGACTGTTTTCTTGCTCTTCTCAGAGAAATCAAGTAGAATGAAGCTTGTGCCTGATTTCCTGTCCAGAAGTGTCTGTGGTCCTCATGGGGTCCTGTTAGTTAGCTGCATCACCGTCAGCTCACCTCCAACAGCAGCCAAGAGAATGACGCAGAAGAAGAAAGCCTCTGAGCAGAGCCAAGTCTTTGGGGAAGAGAAACGGGGCTCTCATTACTACCTGCAGAGCTAAACTAGCAGAACATTTTCCAGCGATCATTGGCGGGTGCAGAGCCTGCAGAGCATGGCAGAAGGTGCTTCCATGTCAGATATTCTGCACAAGGGCTTTGATGACGCCTGGGGCTGCAGAGCTGACAAGGCTCCCTGGGGAGCCGAGCAGAGGTGGGAAGCATTTGGAAAGGTCAAAGATTGCATGAAACCATTTTCGAGGTTCATGAAATGATTTGGTGGTGAGAGAGACGGGGCGGAGCGCGGTCCATTCAACACACGGTGCAACAAGCTGGACATGAATGTAAAGAGGAAATCGTCTTCAGATTCTGAGCAAATCAGTCCCAAGTCATAAATTATTGGCCCTCTTTGCTAATGAGGACTGAGTGGAGAGCTGTCAGTGGAAGCCATGTCCTCCGTTACGCCTGCTTCTGTCCACAGTGGGACACGAAGAGTCTCATCAGAGAAAACCCTGCAGGGTGGTTGGAGTGCACAACATGACAGAAATATGCTTTCTGTGATATAGATGATTAATTCTCTGTTTTAATGCTGCTAAATGGAGTTTAAGACAGAGCAAAAAACCTCATTTCCAGTTAAGCAGCTGATCTGAGAGGCGCAGCATCAGCAGCTGTGGAAGGATTTTTAAAGCAGATGGTGAATTTGTGGCGGTTTGTGTCTGCGGTCGTTTCCTCCTCCAGCGCTGCTGCCGCCCCGCCGCTACGCCGCGCTGCCCTGCCGCGCTGCTGCCCTGACGCCCCGCGGCCCTGCCGCCGCGCCGCTCCGCCCCGCCGCCGCCGCCGCGCTCACCTGTAATGTGGCAACAAAGCACTGACTACAGGAATCAATGCTCTTGTCATTCACAGCAATGGGCGGATCAGCAGAAAGGTCACGAACTCCCAAAACGTCGATTCCTCATATGAAACACGCACCGCCCCCTCGGCGTCCTGCTGCCGGCAGGACGCGTCTGTTCATGAATACACAATAATGTCACCTGCGTGGATTTTGGCTCTGATGTTCCTATCTGCCGGTTTATTATAAAACGGTTGCTGTGGAAACAAAACAGTCTTCTTCTTACTTATAGATTATCATAATGAACTCTAAATGGCATGAATTTAATATGCGTAAGCAGGTTTATTAGGTTATAGGTATTCGGAACAAGTTAGCTGGAGGCAGTTAAGAATTCTCATTTCAACATTCATAGTTTTATTGCAATTAAACGCATTTCCATAAAGCAGGAGGTCGTTTCTTCAGGACTGTGAGAAATTCATCAAGGTTTATTCCAGTGACCTTTTCAAACAGGGTCAAGGCAACTGTGCAAAACATAAAAAATTAGTTTTAATAAGTGAGTTACTGTTTTCCTTCTCTATGTTGAGCATTTCTTTCTCCTCCAGCTGGAATCTCAGACTGTACCTTACAAGGCGTCCATTCGCCTCCAGCTTGTCATGTTTTGTCATATTGCTAATTAAAATTGTTGGGGATTTTATGTGATTATGCACAAGTTGTGGATGATTGTAAAATAAAAGATAAGATCTGATGTGCATTTCTGTTCACTCATCCTCAGAGTCCTTTGGCTTCAAGAGGAAATTCTTCCTCTAAATGATTCTGTCTTCTGCCTTCCTTCACTTTTCTCCTCGATTCTCATCTCCGTTCGGTTCTCCATCCTGGATTTCTCCCATTGAGCTCCATTTCTAATTTCATCCTGGCCAATCAGTGAATAGAAGGAGACGTGAACGATGATGTCACGCTCCTGCTCTGTTAGCATTGCAGTCTTCCTGTAGTTTTAGGGAAGTGAACAGAAACATTCAGTCCATGTTGGCCACGCTTCCAAATACTGAGATATTAAAGTCTGAGCCAGAGGAACGATCCTGACATTTCACTGCTGATGTCATTCGACCCGGAGCGTCTGGCTTTGAGTGGGAGATGGTTGTTTACAGCGCAGCCAATTTTTGGTAAGCTTCATAGCATGCCTTCCTTCACAGTTTCATTAAAACATCGTTCTTTAATGTCATTCTCATAAAAAACTCCTGAAATGTTCTGACTCTCATGCATGTTTGAGAAATCCTTGAATCACCACGGTAACCATACAGCACTTTGTGTCACAAAGAGCCACTGATTTACCCAGAGTTGCTCCTCTGCTGCACTCTGCAGGTGAGAGCCCAGCCTGCCCACACTCGGCTCCTGCAGACTAGCCAGCAGCCATTAGCAAACAGCTGGTGGAACTGCCTGAGAAAATACTACAAACTACTTTTTAATTCAACGCTCCTAAGATCAGTTGTAAATGGTATCATGGAAAAGTGTTGCTGTGATGACAATGTAAAGGCAGAATAGGAGCTTCTTAAAGAGACAGAGTCCAATTTAAAGTGTCATACTGCGAAGCCATGTTTGATGTGAACAAGAGTTTCATAAATGAAGGTAACGTAATTACTTGGTGGTGCTATAAAATGGCTCTATGTCTGCATGTGAGAATACATAACACCGGCCCTTTAAATGTGTTCCTGACTGGACTTTGACCCGGTTACGACCGAAAGCAGAGATGACTTTAAATTTCTCCTTCTCATCCATGGAGCTTTTTGTCCAACTCCTCTGGGATTTGAGCTCAGAAATTCATCACGGTTTATTCCAGTGACCTTTTCAAACAGGGTCAAGGCAACTGTGCAAAACATAAAAAATCTGTAACCTGTTTTTCACTTTTTGGAAACAAATATCTCTTTCCTTCCACTTCACAAATGTTGCTGTTTGTCTTTCACAGAAGTTTCCTGATATACGACACCGAGAGAAAAGTTAAAACACCATCAATACTTTTGAAGTCGTGTAATTTCATCAGGACCGAAAGGAGCCACTCTGAATCAGAACCTCTGGATCAGAACCTGAGGTTCTGATCCAGATTGTTGCTGTGTCATTATTCACCTGAGAGGTAAACATTGGACCTGTTCAGCCACAGACGACCGTAAAAAGATTTGGATCTGACTCAGTCGGTGGCCAGATAAAGGAGAACGCTCGCAGCTCGGAGACGTCCTGCCTGGATTGGATTATATTCATGTTCGTATCTGTCTGTGTCCAGCCGGGTCTGGTCCGGACGGCTCACAGCAGAACCTTCTGGAAGCTAAAAGGCCGGCGGAGACGCAGACTGTGGATCAAACATGACTGGAGGGAACGACAGCATGTTAACTCACCACATCATCTAATTCCTGAAAGGTTATGTTGGAGTCAGAGCGCCGCCTCATCCGTCACAGAGCGGCGGCCGAACCGCGCAGCGAAACGTCTGCAGAGGAGAAAGCAGCAAATTCACTGGGAATTTATGTTATTCATCAACACAAAACTGGAAGAAAATGATTCAAAATTCTTCACAGGTTTAAATCTGAGAGCATCAGAGTGATGAGCAGAAAACCTTTTCTCCGTTCTGCTCAGTGAAACCTCGATCCGACTGGACCTTTAAGCATCGCGGCTCCAGATCTGCCACAGACTCTCAGTTGGAAGTAGGTCTGGACTTTGACTAGGCCGTTCTAACAGAGGAATATTATTATTCTGGCTCTGGTTGTAAGTAGGTCTGGTTGTCAATGTTTCCAGACCTCTGCTGCATCTTTTCCTCCGTTTAGCTCCGTCCATCTGTGAAGTGAAAAATGATGATGAATACGTTTGTTTCCATGAAGTTCGTCTCATTTCACTGATGTGTTAAATTAAATGTTTTTTAAAGGAAAGATCTGATTGGACACTTTACAAGGAAAAAAACGAAGCGTCTTTTCTCAGATTACAATGAATTGCTGCTGTTGTGGCCGATGTCTCCAGACATCTGTTCTCTGTAGCCTCTGATTTATCTCCGGTTCTGATTGATCCCCGGTTCTGATTGATCCCCGGTTCTGATTGATCCCCGGTTCCGATTGATCCCCGGTTCTTGTCTGCAGAAACAAAGATGATTTCATCAGTTTGACTGTGTTTTGAGGTAACCAGTCCTCAGCCTTAATGACAGAAGCTAAATTGAGCTGGTGAGACGAGCAGGAAGTGAAGATCCGTCTCCAAACCGGCTGTAAAAACTTCCACAACGGTTTTCACTTTCCTGCCTGAGCTGTAAGACTCCATCTGTCTCTCGTAATGGCAGCCGCTCTGACACTTCTGGGTCGCTTCTCTCAGTTGTCACTTATTCAAAAATAAAATTGTGGGGCTTCTTATGTACTTTGGTGAGGAACTGATTCTTCCTTCATTTAACAGCTGTGACCAAGTTTGACTCATTGGTGACACTGGAAAATGTCAAACCTGAACGAGAGCTGAAACCTTCCAGCAAAAGTTTCAAAAAAGTTTTCACACAAACACCGTTAGCTTCTAAAAAACAATTAATTATTGTAACAGCTACATGGACCCCGACATTCACAGAGACCCCTTCAGCTGCTTAGTTTAATTGTTCAAACACTAAATTAATGTTAATGTGCAAAATGAAATCATCTTCAAACCAGCATCCACTCTGGGCAAAAGGCCATCAAGGAGCAGAGCTCCCAGCAGTTTCACCTTCACAAGTTAGTCTTTCATGCAGCACTTTGCTAACTTTAAAAACATTTAACTCTTTGATTCCCTTCACTTCATTTTTCCATATAAACTGTAAAACTTTTAATTTACTTGCCTGTTTTAAAACTCTCAGTAGAATAAAGTTTGACATCTGAGTTGAACTTTTAATTATTGACTGATAAGAATTTTTGATTTTGTGAAATGATTATCTTCATGCTCTTATTCTGAAGTGAAGGGAAACTGTTCCATTTCCTCTCCTTGCATTTTTGGTTTTATTTCAAGAACTAAATAAAACATAAACATGAATACAATGTCTAAGGGTGAAATACAACATTATAATGTCCGGTTTAAATTGGTGCTCAGTGTCGAAATAATTTAAATTCAAGTTCATTTTGGCTAAATGAACAAACGTAATGACTTCCCAGACATCAGCAAGCATGTGGAGACAGTGGAAACAAATGACTCCCGTTTAGCAGGAAGGCTCCAGAAACCGAACCAGCAGAACCGAACCAGCAGAACCGAACCAGGCTCAGTGTGAACGGACCCGACTGCTCTGAGCCGAGAAAACTTTGAGTAGGAAGTAAAGGAGGAAGTTACCCGTGTGAAGCAGCTAAACACAAACATTAGTGTCATAATCAACGTTGCTTAATGTCACAATTACAGATTATTTTAATTTTAAATCACTGGAAACTATTAATGTTGGGATGAATGTGCATAATTTAACTCTAGTTTGCAGCCAAGCTGAGCAAAATGTCACATGAGTTCATTTCCTTCCTGAACCAGAATAAACGGGGGAACAACTGAGGAGAATAATGTTCCTTTATTTAGAAGGCAGAAAACCAAACAGCGGCCATCATTCTGACTGTAACCCGACTGACTGTAACCCGACTGACTGTAACCTGACTGACTGTAACCCGACTGACTGTAACCCGACTGACTGTAACCTGACTGACTGTAACCCGACTGACTGTAACCTGACTGACTGTAACCCGACTGACTGTAACCTGACTGACTGTAACCCGACTGACTGTAACCTGACTGACTGTAACCTGACTGACTGTAACCCGACTGACTGTAACCTGACTGACTGTAACCTGACTGACTGTTTTCTGACTGACTGTAACCTGACTGACTGTAACCTGACTGACTGTAACCCGACTGACTGTAACCTGACTGACTGTAACCCGACTGACTGTAACCTGACTGACTGTTTTCTGACTGACTGTAACCCGACTGACTGTAACCCGACTGACTGTAACCTGACTGACTGTTTTATGACTGACTGTAACCCGACTGACTGTAACCTGACTGACTGTAACTGACTGACTGTTTTCTGACTGACTGTAACCCGACTGACTGTAACCCGACTGACTGTAACCTGACTGACTGTTTTATGACTGACTGTAACCCGACTGACTGTAACCTGACTGACTGTAACCCGACTGACTGTAACCTGACTGACTGTTTTCTGACTGACTGTAACCCGACTGACTGTAACCCGACTGACTGTAACCTGACTGACTGTAACCCGACTGACTGTAACCCGACTGACTGTAACCTGACTGACTGTTTTATGACTGACTGTAACCCGACTGACTGTAACCTGACTGACTGTAACCTGACTGACTGTTTTCTGACTGACTGTAACCCGACTGACTGTAACCCGACTGACTGTAACCTGACTGACTGTAACCCGACTGACTGTAACCTGACTGACTGTAACCCGACTGACTGTAACCTGACTGACTGTTTTATGACTGACTGTAACCCGACTGACTGTAACCTGACTGACTGTAACCTGACTGACTGTTTTCTGACTGACTGTAACCCGACTGACTGTAACCCGACTGACTGTAACCCGACTGACTGTAACCTGACTGACTGTAACCCGACTGACTGTAACCTGACTGACTGTAACCTGACTGACTGTTTTCTGACTGACTGTTTTCTCTAAATGATCTGCAGAGCAGCTCTGTGGTTCCTGTGTGGAGTTGAGTGTTTCTGCTCCTGGCTGACTAATAAGACATGTATTCTGATTAGACTCGTAATCAAGATTTGATTAGAAAGACCAACCACGGGGTTCTTATTAATAAACCATTAAATAAACATGAGCATTAAAGCTGGCCTGTTAATAGCAGAAGACTTAACCACACAACTGAACACAAAAGTCTTTTTCAGGCTCCAGCCGGAGCGTAAAGTCGGTCCAACAGGGAGAATTGCATAATCGTTGCAGGATGTCACACGCGGTGCTGTTGTCCAGGACGCTGGCGGAGCATGAAATTAATTTGCTATGATAAATTATTCATTATTCCAGCCCCTTTTCATCCATTCCAGCCTCTAAGGAATCCTTGTTGACAGTGCTTGGCTGGACGATGCATGTTGATGGTCGTTTGTTTTACTTTGAGCGCCGGCGCTAACAAGTTGGACGTGACATGTTAGATTAATTATCCTCTACATCTAATGACCCTCAGGGCTGCAAGTGTCATTTCCTAACTTTAGTGATATCCTGAGGCTTTAAGATCCAGCTCTCCTCTCCACCTGAGAGAGATATAACTGAATTACCGCCCTCAGGCTGTCTGTGCTTGATCTCTCCACTTTACAGAAAACGGTACTCTTAAAAGTGTGGGAGGTCGTGTAACTGATGGGTGTTTTATAGAAAGCAGTGGTTGTACCTCTAAAGTGGCATTTATAGAGTCAGGTAAAGTTTGACTTTTGAAAACCTTCTACTTCTGCCGTTGAACTGAGGAAGAGAAACTCCTGAAGGCCTTTAGCTGAGAAATGACAGACGGTAAAACCTTCCAGCCTGAGGAGAAAACTCACGTTTTAGGATTTCAGTTTGGTTTTAAAACAGAACAGAAAGTTTTTAACGATCTGCTTTTAACTCTGACCATTCTGCTGTTTTAATCTGACTGGATTTGACTTTCGTCCGGTGAACCATGATGATCCTTTTTGTAAAGCAGAAGTTGTTCTGACCAGCTGGGTCAGATTTTCTCTCCAAACTGTGGAGTTCCTCAAGGCTCCTGCTTAGGATCTGTATTTTTTCCTTTATGGTCAG
This sequence comes from Poeciliopsis prolifica, assembly GCF_027474105.1. NCBI lineage: Eukaryota > Metazoa > Chordata > Actinopteri > Cyprinodontiformes > Poeciliidae > Poeciliopsis > Poeciliopsis prolifica. The sequence continues at coordinate 559,222 of NW_026562513.1, forward strand.
TCATTTTCATATTTAAGTTTTCTGACAGAAACAGAATCAAAGGCGGTAAGAGGTTTATTTTAAGAAGATTAATTCATTACATTTTAATGCAATGTTTTGTTTTAACATGCAAAAGTACAGATTCAGAATTCACTTCATGCTTGCAGTGGTTCAGCTGAATGATGCCACTGCAATCAGACTTCGATGTGAATGTTTTATGACCCCATAGTGACGCAGCTGCACGGTCATGGAAGCACCAACCGATGCCACCATCTATCAAGCAACAATTTCCAACAATATTGTTACAAAATCAGAACAAGTCAAAGAACTTTCTGAAGAAAGCAGGAATGGCATTTCATTTTGACTTGTTCAGTGTTGGGACTGTGATGTGATGGACTTCATAAGTTCATAATGATGGTTTCAGTCGTTGTTTACATCCATATTTAGTGTCTCTGGTTTCTTCTGGTGCAGAATTATGAGGCACATCGATGATGTGACAGTCGGACTAAATCCAACATGAGTGGAGAAGCTTAAAGAACAATCTGATGCACATCTGATTTACTCCCACATATGGAAGTGGGGGTTCAGACTGACGTTTTATGGGCACAGGTTGCGTTTGAGCAACAGGATCAGATATTGGCCACATTCTCCTCCTGCGTTAATGTGACCAGAGACAGAACGACTGTCAGCAGGAAGCTATGAGTAAAAAACATGGACATGTTTTAGTATGGAAACATTTATCCTCTGCAGTTAATCTCAGAAGAGTTTCTAAAAACATGAAGTTGCAAGAAGTTGGTATAAAATATGCCTCTCATCTCTTTTCTATGCAAAACCCTTAAGATTTATGCTTATGACACAGCGCAACATGTTCTTTCTCTGCTCCAATTATTGCTCTGTGGAGTGAGCCACCAAAGCATTTTTCTCTTTGTCGTTACAAACACGAGGAGATAATTACAGGTTTGTTCTCCGAATGAAACCCTCAGAGGACGGTGTATTATGGAGCGGCTCGCCGCGGCTCCAGAAACGGCTGAGGTAGCAGATCCCTGCAGCCTCTGATAAGATTCCCTCTGCAGTGTGTGGAGGACGAACCAACGCTGCATCGTCCTGACAGTAAACAGCCAGCAGCCGATTCTTTCTGCCCGTTTTTACAGGACAACACAAAGCCCAGGACGCTCATTTTCTAAGTGAGGCTTTGGCTTTTACAGGTCAGCTCTGATAAGAATTATAATGCAATTAATGTAGCCAAACATACCTGTGGGAGTAATTCAGATCCAGCCTGACCTTGGCTGGAAAAACTGACCCATAAAGCACCAACATGAAAGCCCTTAACCTTGATCATATTCAGCACAGCTCTCCACTTAATACACTCAGGGGGGCTGTTAATGTGTTCGCTGAAAGCATTTTTGGTCCAAAAAAATAAATTAAAAGCTTGTTAAAAGGCTGCAGACTTTCCTTTGCAGAAGTATTCCCATCTCTGGCCACCTCAAGCAGCTTCTGAGGATTAAGGAATCGTTTTGTTCGTCAGTCTTGAACTTTTCTTCGGGCCCATAATCGGGGCCCACAGCTGGGAATTGGATTGAACTAACAGCTGCTTTTAAAGACGCCGCCACAGAGCGATCACCAGACTCCATTCGATTATCTTCCAGGGATATCTTGCAGAACAGCGTTTTCAGTCCTGACAAAGTCATCATAAACTTCACAGCAAGGTTGTCCAAAAGTCGCCAGCGAGTCACTTTTGCTCAGCAAACAGCAGCAGCAGCCTTTACAAACAAAACGCCTTATCCCACCTCATCTGAATGACACGGAGGTAATTATGGAGTTGAGCCTCATCTGAATTCATTAGGAGCTCCTTTCTCCATGAGACAATGTGGCTATTATGTCAAATTCCCTGTCAGCTATTTTTATCATATCTGTTGCAGATCTAGTCATCAGTGAATTCATGGGGAGGTAATTACCTCACACTCTGGAGAAAACAGGGGTGGAGGCAGGGGATTTCTGGGCCGACCGGGGAGCGTCCGACCGCCGCACAACAGTTAAAATGTATGAGATAAAACTCAGGATATTTATGATTACTGTGTCACCCAAAGAGATCTGTTGTGGAAGCTGAATGTCAGCAGCATCCACGGCTCTGATTAATAACGTTCCCCAGAACGGCGCTGCAGGCAGACGGATCGTCGGTTCCCAGCAGAATCAGTCATTTCTGCTCTCTGAGCGACGTTTCACTCTGAAACTTACACCAAACCAACAGAACGCCCCTCATTTCTGTCGTTCGGTTTCTGTCGCTGAAAAGTCTCCAACTGTTGTCAATAAGTCAACGTACAATAAGTAAAACCTTTTATTATTTTGGGCTCCAGAACCTGCAGGGTATTAATGTCTGGCTGTGAGAACGGCCCTTCCTGAGCGACCAACTCACTGACGCAGCTTATAATGATAATGATGTGAGGTTTCTCCTTCCTGTGTGGGTTAGTAACTGTCTCTGGTTGCCAGTCAGAACACTGAATGATGTTTTACTGCAGAGACACATGAATTTTCATCATGGATTTTCATCATGGATTTTCATCATGGATTTTCATCATGGATGTCCCATTCTGACCCCAGCGGTCCAATCGAGACTTTTAGAGATGATCAGGAATTTCACCAAACATACAACTCCAGAAACTTGTCTGCTTATCAGGCACAACAAACCGTTGAGTTTGCAAAAGAAAAGCTTTTTTCTGAACACAGTGTGTGTTATATTAACACAGTATCACTGACCTTTACATTGATGCAAGGATTATATTCTGGAACATGGAAACAATATTTATTGTCTTCCTACTTATTTTATTGGAACCATAATAAAATATTTGAACTATTCTCAGTGATTCACATCAACATTAGGAGTAGCCAGAAAGCTGAACTCATTTTTTAACTTCCTATCGATTTAGATTCAAAATTTGAGTTTTTGAAAAACAAAAATGAACTGAGCTAATCACACCGACCGGTCAGAGCGCTTTAACTGCTTTAATACTGCTGCACAGACAGACAGGTGACATGGGCTTGACGTGCCTTGCCAAAGGGCACAACATGCATGATGAAGTTGGAATCAAACCACTAATACTGGATTTCCAGACATTTAATTTTCCCAACAGTCCACAAACTCCTGCTGAGTAGATCTTTATATTTTCAATGACAGCATTAAGGTGATCATTAATCATTCGTTGACGCCATCCTATGATGAATCCTTAAAGCCACAACTGAACTGAATTGATTTGGGCTGCAGTTTGGTGATGAAGGATAATGTTGAGTCCTGAACTCTCACCAGCTGGAAACCAATCTCTGCTATGTTGAACAAAGACACTGAAGGCCAGAGACGTCTTGGCTTTTCTCCCAGGACACAGTAGAAGAGAGTCCAGGTGAGCCAAAGCAAATGGTGGATGTTGCTGTTAGCATCCTCCTCTAACGGGCCAAAGATACCAAGAAAGGTAAACCAGGTCCGTTCTGCTTTCCTAAACCCTGAGCGATATGAATAACCGGACGGAGTCGGCAGAAAGTGAACCCAGAAGTGGACGAACCCCAGCAGCCGGCTCAGCTTCATTATGAATCTGGTGGTGTGAGTCATTTGGCTCAAAGTGACAGAACCAACATAATGACCTGTGTTGCTACATGGAGGTTTCATGATGTGGCCAGGAAACCTCTGATCCACTCTGCATGAAGCCCAACAAGCCGGTTCCACTGAAAATCGTCATATGAGCTTCAGGCAAAGCAGCGGCCCTGACATTTTTCATCAGGTGTCCTTTTCCTCTCACCATGGATGCAAATAAGAAAGTATGACATGCTACACTGTTCTCATTAGAGGAAGGACCTGCTGGGTCCGTGGGCCTGAACTGAACAGAGACAAACTGACAGGACTGGGAACCCAAACGGAGGACACAGCTGGACCAAACCTCCATGTTGATTAGCATAAGATTTACACAAAAGAGCCTGAAGCTCGATGTGAAGGCAGAGAAACGGCCTTCCACCAAACAAATGGAGAATAATGTATAAAAAGACAGAATGTGAACGTGGAAAAACGTATTTCCAAGCACTGTTCAGGTAGAATCGAGGCTTGTTCATGAATTGTGCACAAGTCAGAGCTCAGAAGACAATCAATAATCAAGACTTGCAAAACTGGCAAAGCTCTCCCAGCCAGAGACTGCATGTAAGTTTTATATAATAATAAGAAATGAACATGAAGGAAAAACAAGCTTCCAACAACATTTCATATGAAATGTTAGTCACAAAGATGTGACTTTATTGTAATCTTTTCCACATGGTATGGATTGTAATCTGATAACAGATGTGAACAGCAGAAAAATGTAATTAAAACAGGATCAAAACAGAACAAGTGGATTTTAACCTCATGAAAAAGCAAGATTACAACTTATTTCAAATTAATTTAAAATCTAATGTGACAAACATACATTTCTGCTGATTATTACAGATTATTGTCATTTAATGCCATCAGAAGCATAGTGTGACAAACACTGAACTGTGAGGCGGTTCTGTGCTACAGATGCTTCTCATGCTAACAGCATGAAGACGATCGACTGCTGGCAACAGGAGTCCATCAGAACAGACAGAATCAGAAAACCTGCTAATGATCTGATTAAAGAGTTTAAACATGTCAGGTTCACATGTCACTGCAGCGTTACAGATGCCTGATATTGACATTGTTTCTAATATTTTATGCAGCATATGATGCAAACACACGTAACAGCACAGCTACGTTAATCACCAAAATAAACTTGAACTGTTAAACTTCATCATGGCTGCTGGAAATAAAACCTGCATGTTTCCCTTTTTAATCACTGAATGAGTTTTGTAGTTTCAGAAGAGAGCTGCTTCACAGCCCTGAACCAGAACCAGAACCAGAACCAGAACCTGATCCAGGTTATCAGTAACTCACAATATGAGAAAGCAATCAGTGGGATGACAAGAAGTAGCTAAAATCCACCAATCAGCATCAAGGAAACTGAATGCTGCTCCTGATTGGCTGCTTTGCCTTAGCAGACTCTGTCATTGGTCTCAGATGAAATCCAACTGCGTTGCTTTATGGTTTAAAACGAGACGAGATTAGTAAGAAGTTTCTGTTGTTGGTACAATTAACAGTCGATCTGTGAAAAACGTAAAGATCACAAACTGACCTGAGATCTGATCCTTTTTCCAGACCTCTTCCATCACTGGTCAGGTGATGCAGCCTTTTAATTAACCGGAGTAACAAGAAAAGATCACATTCATCATGTCGACGTTCGCCACTCGCTGGAGGAGAAGTGGAGCAAACGAAGACTCTTCCTGCTCTGAGTCCCACAGGGAAGGACAGAACAAGCTAATTCTCATTACAGATACATGAAGCAGGATTCACAAAGGTGCTTTTTATCGCAGCGCTTCATGCATGGATTAGCTGCTTGCTCTGGTTCATCTCTATTATTAAGATGAAAATAATCATGCTGCTCCTTGTGGGATCATTTAATATTTCAATATTTAAGCCAAACGTGCTGTGAGCCATCAGGCTGCACCAAAGTTAGGATAGATTATTACAGAATGGAGGCATTTCACACCAATATAACCTGCACTCTCCAAATGACCTGCTGCAGCTTCTCAGTCCCAAGACAGATGTGAGTTTGTTCATTTAATCAATCTTTTGGGGAATGACCTCATCACGGAGAACCTGAGCGTCCCAGTCTGGCGCGGCGCCGGAAGCCCACCCAGAGTTAAACCGCAGCCTGGCAGGCGGATAGTGGGCAAATTAATTACATTTCAGAGTTTAATTAGTTTCTGTTTCTGGTTTTTGGCACACAGATGTTTTTTTTCTTTCATCGTGTCGGAGAAAACAAATCAGGCCGACATGTTGGCTCTTCCTGTGGCCGTTCAGAACATCATGGCTGCTCAGAGACGACGACCTTGAAGCTGTTTGAATGCCAGAGATCCAGAGTTCACACACACACGCACGCACGCACACACACACACACACACACACACACACACACGCACGCACGCACACACACACACACACACACACACTGTGACACAGATACAGGTTTCCAGGTTAGCGGTTGATGGTTCTGTTGCTGTGCTGCCAGCCGGTTCTGGGTTCACATCCTGTGTTCTCTCTGGGTTCTCCGGCTTCACAGATCAGAATTCGGTCGATAACTGATGTAAAAATGAGCCCTTCGGTGTTGCTAACGCTACTGAAGCTGCAGCTGATTCCCGTCTTCTGCAGAGTTGTGCTGCTGTGGGTCCCAGCCAGCAGAACGGACCGGAGGACTGCCGGTGTGAAATCAACCCTAAAGATCGGTGATCATGCAGAACTCAGCAATCGGTGCGTCCAGAATTCTGGGTCCTTGCAGTTTGCATGTGATGACACCCAGTGGTTCACACAGCAAAGTCCTACATGAAGCCCGCCTGCTGCCGGCCTGAGTGCACTAAGTTCCACATTATTTCACAGAGTCGATTAGATTTTCCTCAGGTTCTGATGGTCTCACCACTTCTGAACACAACAAGCTGAAACAAAGAGATTACAGTCTATCGTAGAGAGATAAATAAGATATTGCCCTTTTCTGCTGTGTTTATTTTTAGAGCGGGGGAGTCGACAGATTGCTTACTCCATGAGTGTATCGGTGCCCCCAGGGCGGGTCGCTGCCTCCGTTTCCCTCAGAACTGCTGCTACAAGACAAAAGCACTCAGTGTCAGATTCCACCGCAGTGCGCCGGCCGACACGCAGCGGCCAAAGAAAACCCAGAACTCCACACGGCCACACAGACAGCAGCCAACACTGATGATACACAAGATACATCATGCAAAGCATGATGGGATGTTTACTGACAACGAATGACGAGCTCTCATGTTAATAAACTCATAATAATATATACATTATTTTTAATTAGTGGAAGGATATTTCCTGTCTTTCTCACTGCAACAACATGAAGTATTTCCAAGTATTTTGTTAACTTGAAATAAGTCAAAACTAACTGAGAAGTAACTTTTCAGTGCAGACTTTGCTCTGGGTTTGGTTAAAGTGAACTCTGGTAAACACCAAGCAGACTGTAAACCGCTCTAAAAGCAGGAAACGCACCACAGCGCAGGGCATTCTGGGTAAAAACAACCAAAGCTAACATGCTAGCCTGGCGCTATTGGAGGAAATGTCTTTTGGCAAAGACAAAAGAGAAATCCTAAACGCCACTCCATTGTTTACAGGTCCTGAAGAAGGAAGTGGTGCTCAGTGTCTTGTGTTGTTCCTGGTGCAGCGCCCCCGCAGGCGAGGAGGGGAACAGATGAAAATGGGACAAATGTTCATTAGTTTTAATTTAAAGTTCTACTGATTTTTCTTGCTGGTCATATTTTGGTTCAGGTGAACTGTTTGTCCAGCTGATCAGTGTGCTGTTAACAGTTTCCTTTGACTTTCACTGAATATCATATTGATGCATCTCGATTGATTCAATTGGTAAAGATTAAAAGCAGCTGGTTATTATTTGTCTGATTTTGACCGGAGTCTCCGTCTGATTGTCTTTTTGTCGAATTATTCTGTAATTTATCTTCGTCAAAATAGCATGGCGTTTTTATATTTGTTTGTTGAATATGAATTTCCGCTTCCATTTATTTTCAGACTTGCGGGGCGTTTGTCTTCCCCGTTTTGCTTCACAGCTCACAGAGAATCGTCACCTTTTACTGACGAATGTGAACAGAGAGAGAGAAAGACTTCTGTGTCCTTAATTTGTCAGTAAACTCGACGTCTCTTGGCGGCGCAGCGACAGAAACATTCACTCTGAGGATCAGAACAAAAGCCGCCCACATGAACCGACGAGCCTCTTTCTGCACGCACCCTCCACACGTGCACACCCAAATTCACCAGATCAACCGCAGAAAGGCGACTGATTACACGTTTTATGAGACTCTATGAGGAAAATGGTGTCTTCAAGTAGCTTCTCTCATTATTGTTCACTAATTGTCTGGCAGGACCAATCATATCCAGCCCTGCAGTAACTGCGTTGAGTGCATCTGGAGTGATCATGAACTTGTTACTGTGACCTACTTCTGGGCCGTCGTCGTGTGCAGCATCTTTCTCACCAGTAATGAAATGTGGCAGAAGAGACAATTTGTAGCAGATTTATACCTTGAGGGCGACGCCAGAGCCACCCAATTTCAGCTCGGCTTTGTTTTGTGCCCAGAATCGAATCTTCACCTGCATGTAGTTTCCACAGCGGAGAGCCGCAGAGATCAGAGCTTGACCTTAAAGACCGCGAGTTGTTTCCTGTTTCATCTCAATGATGAGCTAAAAGAATCTGAAAAGTCCAGCTGCAGTCTTCTGGCTCTGCAGGATCAGGTTAGCAGGAACCAACAGTTTCTGACTGAGTTCGGTTCTAACTCCCCTGCTGTTCAGTTTGCTGTTAACTTCAGACTTTACAACAATAGTAACTAGTATTTTACATGTAAATGTAACATTAAAGTGAACCATCTTTGCTAAGAAAACTTTGATTTCCAACTTTAATATCTCTAATTTAAATCTGATGCAAAAGCAACATCAGCAAACAGCGGTGATGATGACAAAGCTGCTACAAACGTGACTTCATTTCTGCTTCCTAAAACTATGGGAGACTACTGTTGGGTTCAAGTTGTGCTAAAAGGAGTTGGCCTGAGTTTGTAGCAGTTTCCCCAGATATCCGGCCGTGTATGGACTAGGCCCAAATCTCTGGCTGTGCTTAGAAATCAGGCGGAAAGACGCTGGAGTTTGATAGTTGCCTGATATGATGGACAGAAGAAATGGTGGAACTTCCTCTTTCTTCCTGAGAGCTTTTGAAATGCTAGTCGGCAAAAACAACAACAAAAGCGACAGATTGTTACCACGGTAACGTATAAAAACAGCTCTCCAAAAGTAAAAATGCACAACATCCAAACCAGAAGGAATAAATGACCAAACATGAAACAAAACAACAAGAAAAACAAATCAGAGCAAAAGTAACGAAGCTGCTGTGACATGCTGCCACCAGCGGGGGCGCTATTCCTCTAGAATCACTCGAGTTGGTCTGATTTGACTGGTGGAGATCTATGTTCACTCTCAGCATCAGCAGCTGAAATCTCCACTAACAAACCCTGTTTGGAAATGTTCTCAATCTAAACATAACCAGGAATTAAGTTCCGGATGAAAAACCTTCCAGGTCTGACTGACTTTGCTTTTTGTTTCCTGCTTATGAATGAATCTGTTTTCTGCAGCATCAGATTCTACGGATGGAAATCTGAACACATCTCCTGCTGCACAGAACAAAACAGAAGGCAAATTAACAAAGTCTTTGATTCGCAAAACAGCAGATGCCTGCGTAACAGACGGCGTCAATGTGTGCTGCATCTCTGTTTGTCTGCAGCCTCAAAATGCACAAAAACGTGCAGCGGTTTGATCAGAGCCAACAATCAGCATGGAGGACAGCGCTGCTCAGGCGTGACAGACGTCAACGATTTGACCGTGGGGGAATGTTGAGACGCTGTGACATGAAATGCAGCTCTGAGCCGCAGGCGCTGGAGATATGGAAATCCTGAAAATCCACTCAGAACTGCCAGCACCTGCAGCAGCACTTCAGCAGGGAGCTGACTTATTCATTTTTAACGAAATCCTGATGTCAGCTTCGAATCAGAAGCTACATTACAGGATTTCTTAATCACCAGGCGGAGAGGAACATGTGCAGCGTGTGGACAGACTCTGCTTCACTTCAATAAGTAATCGTGTTCCTATTTCTGTTGAGCGAACAACCTGTGAAGAGATGTGGGCCTTAAACAGCGTGATGTCACTCCGGCACTCAGAGAAATGTGTGTTTTAGCTGTGAACTCAGAGCAGCCGCTCATTAACTTCACAAAAACAACGAATCTGTGAGCCGGCCTTTCATTTGGTCTGGATGAAGGCCGAGATGTGAACTGGATCTCTGAAGGATCTGATCGAACACAAATGGTGAAGCAAAGCATCCAGTTTCTTGGTCTTCATGGGGTTCAAACCGCTGAACCTTCACAGATAAACCCAGATGCATCACTGGTTCTCCCTCTGGCTGAATGCAAGCTGCACTTCCAAGATTTCTACCTGGACAACAATTTGACAACCAGGTTTAATTTTCCTTCCATCTTGCAGGTTTGCACCACTTTCTGTCATTTTATCACATAAATGAAATACTGTGAGGTTTGTGATTTTAACAGGACAAAACAAGGAAAAGCTGAAATAGAACAGAAATCTTTCTGAGGCTTTATTTTAAAACGGTGGCTTTCTTCTTCTCCTTTTATTTATATGCAGTTTTTTCTAATCTTCACGACTCCTAGAAAAGTGAAGCTTTAAACCAGAACAAAGATGAAGCTGAAAACAGTCCCTGCAGACTTTCTTTCAACACAGACATATTTTCTCATCTCTTTGTTTTCACAGAATCAGTTTTGCTCAAAGCAAATTTTTCCAGCATAAATAAAGACTCCATTTAGGTGTGCAATATTTAATGTCTTTTATTGTCTTTTATTCTCACTGTGGCCTTTGCTTCTCATACCAGAGGTAGCATTCTGCCTGCAGGTACTCTTTATGAAAATGCTTGCAGAGACTAAAGCTTTATGGGCAGACATCTCAGCTCCGTCAGCCAGTTTAGATCAGGAGTTTTGTTGTAGTGTTTTATTGGTAATTATAAAGGTAAACTAAAACCCAGGCAGAACTCAGTGAAAGGAAAGCTGATCGATTTTTGCATCGGTGCTTCAAAGCTGCACAGCCCAGCCAGCATGCAGGTGTAATTACATGGCAGTGTGTGAATGTGAAGCTGAGCATATCTGGATAACAGCGGTGAGCTCTGCCTCATTCACCAAAGGTTACAGGGGAACAAGTAAGATTTTTGAAGCGCCTCACAACAGAAATGACCGTGTTACATCTGTGGGAGGCTGATAGCGCCGTCTGATCAATACCTCTGCCTCAACGATTACTTCGACAGGTGCTGAGATTCAGGCTTTCAGAGCCACTTTCCTGTTCCTGAGCTGTTATTTAACAGACTCTCACGCTGGTCCTTTCAGTCGCTCATCGCTGCAGAGAGCTGCTATCAGTATCAGGCCGACATCAAGAGCCTCATTATGGAGCCAGAACCAACAGACGGTCAGGCCGGCCATCCAAGATGGCTGCAGCTTCGCTCTTCAACAGAAGAGACTCCGTCCGCGACCCCGAGAATGGAGACAAGCACAAGGCCAGAGCAATGGCTTCATATTTACAATATTTCATCTTAAACAAAACATAATACTTGATGTTATTTTCACAAGATTAAAACTGCAATTTCAAAAAGTTTTCACAACCCCAGAATGGAGTCGCTGAGAGCGGCGCTTAAACGTCAGACATGAGGCGCAGGGCCATCGTTGCCTCATGATGTTCTGATTGTGAAAGAGTCGCAATCAGAACCAACATTCTTCATTCAGTTACCCTGAAAACAAAACTGTTTGGCAGAGAAATTTTCAGAAGAGAGCCAGACGCTTTCTGAAGCAGAATTAAGCAAACCTTCCTGAACGTCACCTGCTGAAGTGACGGCACCATGTTAAGGAATTCAGCTGGGCCGCCCATTAAAAGCTGATTAATTAGAGGCATGTTTCTGAAGGCCGCAGGCCGCGCTGTGATCGGTCAACAGGACTGTTTCAGAGAGTTTGAGAGAAGAGGTCTTAAATTGTCAACGTGTCCTTGTCCCAGCCAAAGGAGGGATTAGGCAGGGGGATCAGGGAGTGTCTACACATGAATCAAAGCCTTGTTCAAATACACACACTCTGCTTTGATTTCAAATGAGACCAAGGAGCCACCAGCGACTTTGCTGGTATAATGCATCATCTCCCTCGTGCAGCTTCCCAGTCACTTTGTGGAAAGCAACGGCGGTGCAAGGTAATCACGACTCATTTTTATTCAGAAAAACACGACATGCATCAGGCACCACATGTATGTTCAACAGGAACACGCAGGGAGCACACACAGACCGACTTCATCCAAACCTGCATCAATATGAAGACGAGTGACTCTCTTCACATGAACCATCTTCAACTTAAACAGGTCAAAACTGAATTAATTCATCTTCCAAAAATATATGTTCCTGTTAATGTATTCATTTTTGATGAGATAAAGTTTTCTGAAGAGTTTGAAAAAGTAAAGTTGGTCATTGACGCCATGTGGTTATTAGTATTTCCATTATCATATGTTTCATATTGTAGCTATTTTCACTCTGCTCCTCTTCTCAGCTATTCTGAGCTCATATTTCTGATACCTCCAGCTGAATTCCCACTAAAACTGAACTCATTTCCATATTTCACTGTTTCTGCTGTCAGAAAAAAAGCCACAATTATCATGCTCCTTTTAAACGCTGCCAGTTGGACTTTTGTTTGATGAAATTCAGATTTTCTAACACCATCGTACTCAGATTTATTTCTCTATTTTAAAGTGGAAAGTATTGTTCTGTTCTAAAAGTATTATTTCACTTTTGCAAAAACACATTTTAGTTCGTCAGAGGCAGACTCACTGAGGAGAGGCTTAATGTGGGAAACAGTCATTAGGTAATAAATGAACAGGAAGTAGAATTAAAGCTGAAGCTGAGCCCATATCAGACCCGATGTGATGAGTCCCGTTAAAGAAAGATCAAATAAATTCAGTTTAGAGTAAAACTTTGAGGCAGATGTAGGAAACTGCAAGAGAAAAAAGTTCAGCCTATTGAAGGCGACAGAGCGCTCAGCGACCAATCAGCTTCATCTGTTTCCTTATGATTCTTCCTGACAACTCGCCATTCACAAGACTGACCTGCTACCTGATGGCTTATTGACGTCTGCTGATTAAAATGTCCGCCTTTGGTCCAATCTTCCTTCCTGTCACAGCCGTCGGTGTCTTCCCGCCACACAGAGTGGAACGCGGCTTCTCCCTCAATTAACCACAGATTTTGAGGGCATTACATGTAATTGCATGTAAATTGGGTTCAATTCGCTTGATGGAGACCATCAACCCACGTGTTTCTGTATAAATAAGGTGTAGATTTTATGGCCTTATTTGTCATTCCTATTTTCTCCCTGCTTGAGTCAATTAACAGCTTAACGATCTTCCCCGTCTACTTTGAACTTCCTCCTCAGCATGCATATTTTATTTACCTGTATGGCTTTATTGATGCGCCGCAGAAACGGCCATTAAACCAAAGCGTTAGTACTTCTTCTGTATTGATCCCAGGCAACGTAACCTCATTGGACATCTTAGTTGTGCATCTTGGAAAGTGTGGATCAGCAGAAAAAGCTGAAGGTTTTGTGGGACCGGGTGAAGTTACGGCTGCGCCGCCGCCTCACCGCCGTTTGAATCTTGGTGGGCGGAAAGGTTAAGAACTGTCATCAGATTAGCCATTGATTCCAATTAGTGCTTCGTGTTACTAAACAACCTTTGTGTGTCTGCGATCACTGACTCGTATCGATCCGCCAGGCTCCTTCCATTACGTTTGATTGCCACTGGCCCACTGTCAGCGGAGCAGCGAGATTACCCAGGACTCCTGCGTTGCTCTCCATGCAGTGCAGCTCCACTCCACATGCAGACGCATTCCTCTGGATGCAGCTTCGCTCAGTAAGGCTCGCCGCTCCACGCTGTGACAGAGGTCAGAAAGGTCAAACAAGAACGACTGAATATCCTGGAGCCCTTGGTCAAGTCAGAGGGCTCCACAGCTACACTCATTCGTTCTACCTGAAGACACAGCAGCAAAGTCACTGAGACAAACAGAGCAGGGCTTCCAACCGGCAGCCCACTGAAAACGGGATGAACTCTGACCTCCTTTAAATTCAGTCCAGTTTATTGAAGGTTTCACATTAAAATATCTACTTTTTGTTGGGGGTTATGGTTGTTGCCCACTTTTGCTTTGCTGCAGCTCAAAACTGAACAAAATGTTAAAAACTGAAAATCTGTACCCATACATAGATTCAGTTCAGCTCATTCATACAGAGTTTATGTCTAAAGTATTTGGACTCTTCAAGTCAATCCAATCGAATTTACGAAAAAATCCAAGAGATCAAAACATGAAATCCTCGTTATCATTTAAACGGGTTTAAAAACCACAGCAGGTTGCATCAAATCATTGACTTTACAGCAATCCCTCCTGCAAGCATGCATGTAGCGACAGTGGAGAGGAAAACTCCCCTCCATCAGAACCAGAACCAGAACCAGAACCAGTGCAAGCAGCCTCTGCCACGACTGACTGGGAGTTAAACACAGAAAACCAACTCATGTAAATATTGAGGATATTTTGAATTCCTAATAAATGAAAAAGCTTTGCAGAAATAATGTTTCATTTTTAATAAAGTCTGGCAGACGTATTGTCAGATATTTATGGTTGATTTTGTGTTAAATGAAACAAACAGAAGTGAATCCCTTAAATATTCTCTCTGACTGTAACTGTGGGACCTTCAGGATTTATTTAAAGACATGAATTATTTTAATTTCTTATGATTTTGGGGGCAAAGGTTTGGGAGCTGCAAAGTTCCCCATCGGCTGTAAATAACCTTTTCGAGCCGCCGCCTGACCCTGCAGACCTACATGAATATCTGTCACTTTATCAATCATGTCAGCAGATCATGAATCATTCAGTGTCTTCTGATGGAATTGAAGATCAGTCCTGCAGGGTTATGCTGAGTGCCAGTCAGGAACCGTCTCAGGGTTTCATCTCTGGGACGGAGAGAGCAGCAAAAACCTTCACAATGTCAACAAGAGATTATTTTTGGGAAAACAACTTGTTTACATGGAAAACACAAAATCAGTGATAAAGCAAACACAGGACAGGAACTTCTTTGTGTTTCCCATTAATTTAGGATCCAAACTCTGAGGAAGGAAAGAAAGACGACCTCTAAACCCTCCAAACTTCAGACCAGACGACTCATCACATTTTGCTACAAGTGTAGAAAAGATGAAACCCAATTGTTCCTGATAAAGGCAGGAACTGATTGTTTCTTTAGAGGAACTTGAACTGAGTGTAAAAGTTTAAAACGAAGATTCATTCAGGAAAGAACAAATAAAGAACATTTATTTCCAGAGCAGATCATTAACTAGGCTTTTTGTTGTCTGTCATCAACCTAACGTCAGATTTTTTATTTGACTTCCTGCCTCCTGACCTTCACCTGACCATTACCTTTGACCTCTTCTTTAATTGATTTTGATCAATTCCTCATGGATATTGAATCTGTTCATCCTCACTGTCCCCCCGGCCTCTTTGCCGTCTGCTGATCTGAGGGTTATGGTCAAAGCGCTTGTTCTCTTTCCCGTGGTAAAACCAAACCACTGTAACTGTGAACGAGCTAACATAGCGACCGGCTTCACCACGCATCGTCTCTGTCCTGTGGGTGAAACAATCCTCAGTAAACCCACTTTCCTCTTTTCTCTGTTTGCCAGTCAAACAAGGTCAGAGTAAAGTCTGTGAAACCACTTCCACCAGGTAAACCTTCACTTCCTGTTTAATGAGACTTCCTGTTGCTCTTTTTAACGTCTGAAGCAGTTTCACATTTTCATTCTTATTGTGATAAATTCTGTTTTAAACTTTTCTGGTTTCCATTTTAGATCCAGAAGGAACTAAAATCATTTCTGATTGGTTGATACTTTTATAGCACCGATCTGTTTTTTACTGTTAGCTCGAGTTGCTATTTGATGCTAACCTGATCATCAGAGATCAGCAGGATCTCTGATTATCAGAAATCCAAGGTTTCCATCTTAAGCTGGTTCAGGTGATAATGGAGCATCGATGAACTCCATAGTAAATAGTGAATTAAATTGCTCAACCAGACACCGTGATGCTGTTTTCCTGAGACGGATCCGTTTCTGCTCACTTCATTCAGCAAAACAAAAGCATTGAAGCATTGTGGTCTCGTTTGAGCGTTTTGCTGGCCGAGGATGATCGATGCAGACGCACTAATGAGCTTGTGATTCTGGATGTCCTCCTCTGACATTTACTGCAGCCGCTCTCTGCTGTGTTTATCAGCAAAAGTGTTGGAGGTTGATGTGTTCAGATGAATTATCAGTGCAGCTGTAACAAAAATCAACCCAAAAATTCAATAATTAATAGAGTGCCATTTGTATGAAAAAAAAGCTGCGGTGCTTATTTTCTGAGCCACCTCTTCAGTGAGCGCTCACTGGAAGTAATTATTCGTTAAAAGAGGCTGAGTGAGCCAGCGTAGAAATCAATTACTATATTTTTTCGTCCTCTGCTTTTGTGGGAGACGAGGAACGGCTTCTAATGAGCTCCATGAATTCCATCTGACTCCTCGTCTTGGACCAGGGCTTAGCTTGCTCTCACGCTTCTCAGGTTTTCTGCTTCTCAGTTTAAAGCTGCCAGAACGTAAAGCCAGTTAGCTGCCTGCTCCACTTCAGAAAAAGCCCGGTCATTAAAGAACTAATCCGGCTTTTTGATTTTCTTCTGCTGCATCTAGTCTGGTCCAGACGGCTGCAAAAGATGAAGAGGTTTTTTTCCTGTGAAAATGAACTCTTAATTCAGCTCTTTATTTTGCTCTGCTGTGAGTAAAAAACATGCTTTTCTAAATATTCCTTCCCCTCTGACCAAAAGCCCAATCCCACAGAGGACTCTGCAGTTTGACCGCTCAGTTTCACTGAATCAATACTCTTCATAACCACATGCTGGATGAAAAAGATGAATGTTTTCATCCACATTAAAGCCTTTGGAAAAACTCCCTTTGGGGGAAATAGTTCACCTCCTGGGCTCCGCTGGGGGAGACTGGTTAGTATTCACTGTGATGGATTACAGGCTCTGTTATCTGCAGCCGCAGCGTTCGATAGACGGCTCTCTGTCTGGACTGCTAACTCCTGTTTCAATATGATTTTACACTTAAAAAGTGAGAGAGTACGAGGGAAGCCTGTGAGGCGGCTAATGAGCAGATTGGTAATGCAGTTACTGCTGCTCACTGAATATGGAGCATGCAGGCCTGTTATTATGCATCAGGATCAGCGGAGCGTGAATGTTGTTCTATTAGCTGTACATTATAAACTTCCAGTGATATTTCCATCCCAATAAATGGTTGCATGACATGACAAACAGTGATATGAAATAATGTTTAGTGGTAGTTGATTCTGGGTCGCTTGCATGCAGCCATGCATGTCTTTTCTGGTCCAGCGTCACATCAGTTTGCTGAAAGTCCGTCTGTCCAGGAAGCCGCCATGTTAACGTAAATTCACTCATCATTCACAGACTCAAACTTTCTGCAGTCATCACAACTTTTCCACAACTCTGACCTTCGACCTGATGAACGACTGCGACACGATGAATGTGACCCAAACCTGCCAGCCCCTTAATGAGCACTGATGGTTCTGTTTGTGTTCATGCTGTTCATGAATCATCAATATGCTCATTTTCATTTTCTGTACTTTAATATTAACTATATAATATTTCAGTTTTTTAGAAGGTTGTGTGCATTTAAACTTCTACATAAAACTATGTTAAAAAATTCACAATTTTGACCACAATTTTATTTTGGCTGCAACAATAATAAAAACACACTGCAGCATCCTGGAGGATGGTAACCTCTATCCATAGGCGTAAATCCCGGGGAGGTTGGGGGGCCCGGACCCCAAATCTTGGAAAAGTCTAGAATTGCCCCCCCCCCCCCTCCTCCACACACACACAGAAAGGTCTGCATTTAAATAATATCAATATGAAAAGGCAAAAGAAAAGAAATCAAACTAACATTTCACTGTAACTTCATTGAGCCCCAAAATTGCTCTTAAGAAATGTTCCTTTTTATTTTCCCCCATTAATGATGGGATTCACGCCCTGGCCTATATCTACATAAAAACAAGCTTTTCATGCTTTTTAAAATATTTTTAGAGTAACTGCACAATTCGGTCCAAATGTTTGGGATTCCTCCATGAGTTTCTCACCTTAGTTTTCTGGATTTTGGCCCGTTGCTCCTGACAGGACTGATGACCTTCATGAACTTTGTCCTCAAACTTTAACTTCTTCCACAAATAAACATTTTGTCCTCCAGCCTGAGGGACGCTGTCTTTTCGAAGGATCCAAAATTTTACCTTACAGGAAGTCTGGAGATGGTGCATCAATATTTCCTCATGAAATTATGAGACAGGTCTCCAAAATCCCTGTTTGTGCAAACTATAATCTGTGATCTGTAATCTGTAAACTGTAATCTGTAATCTGTAAACTGTAATCTGTAAACTATAATCTGTAAACTGTAATCTGTAATCTGTAAACTGTAATCTGTAAATTATAATCTATAAACTGTAATCTGTAATCTGTAAACTGTAATCTGGTTCTCGCCCCGAACAGGGAGTCACTTCACCATCAGGCTTTTTAATTCGTCCGTCTGTCTGTCCATCCAGGCTCTCCTGGAAACGGCGAGACAGTTTCTCCTTGATGCTCTTTTACGTTTCTTCCTATGAAAAGACGGTTTCTTTGTGGTGAGTGTCTCCTTCTCCTCCCTGCGGTTGGATGCGTTTATCTCTTCTGCATTAATCGTCGCCGCCTCGTTCTCTTCTGCCCCTGGGTGTGAATATCTTGTCTTCTCTCTCCATCCTCCTTTGTCAGTTTATCTTCTCACCTTGCCTGCAGAGCTTCTTGTCTCCCACTAAGCTGCCTTGTTGTTAGTCTCTTAATTCTTTTTTAGGTTTCGTTTTATTAGACACTTGTTCGCGCCGCCTGTAAACCTCTGGAGCGTTTCTGTTCTGTTGGGTTTGTGGAGCAGATTTACGTTGAGCTCGTTCTCTGTCGGCTTGGTTCAGTTCCAGATATTTCCTGGAGAATTATATCAACTTCTGTGTAGCTAAAGTTCACACTTTGCACCCGGAATGTTTCAATGTTTTTAATAGTTTCATTTTTAAACCCAGACTGATGGGAAAAGATATTTATTGTAAAGTTTGCATCTGAAAACATGGTGATGTTTTTCTGAATCTGTTCTGATCCAATAGGGGAAAATGAACCTCAGTGTTTCCAGTTCAGAGAGAGCAAAACTGAGAGAATCAGCAAATATAAAAGACTTTAATCTAAGGTCAAACACTGCCTCTCTGTCATAAAGACTCCTCCACATGATATTTACCTCTGTGTTCATTAGGTGTCACCAGTTCTGTCATTTTTTCCACAGTGGAGGAGACGTTTGCACCTGGATGCCTCTAATGCATCAGCAGAGCTGCAGTAGGAGGAGGAGAGTTATGGTTTATGCCTGCCATATTCACTTTTTCCCTCTCCAGAATCCAGATTAACCAGGTCCTAATGCAGCCGCTAGACATGGCCGCGTCACTATGGAATCAATATCTCATACTTTTGTGCAATTGAGTTTTGGAGCACAGAGGGGAGGCGTGGAAGCTGTAGAAGCAAACAGCGGTTTAATTTTACAGCAGAATTACGGCCCCGCTTCTCTGCGCTGGCATGCTGAGGTTCTGCTTCCTGCTGCTGCTTTGAGGCTTTCAGCGACACTTCGTCCAACGCCGGAGGGGAAGAACACCAGGGAAGGTTTGGACACGGCGTCCTCAGAACGGTCAGAACCACTCAGCATGTCCTGTTTTCTCGTTAAACCCTGGAAACGTTTCCAGTCTGAAACATATCAAAGGTCGACTTACATAATGTTCATTTTATCTGGCCCTCTTTATTCAGAAATACAGTAATGTGAATGATGAATGCAGCTCAATTTTGAGTGATTTCATTTCCGTTTAAGATCAAGTTGTTCTGTTTCTGCACTCAGAAGAGTTTCAGTTTTGAAACTAAGAGAAAAACTTTCTCACTTTGGTTAGTTAGTCAAACTAAAACACCCTTAACGGCCATCAGTCGGAATGAAACGGACTGGAGCAGGAATGAAACGGACTGGAGTCAGAATGTAACGGACTGGAGTCAGAATGAAACGGACTGGAGTCAGAATGTAACGGACTGGAGTCAGAATGGAACGGACTGGAGTCGGAATGAAACGGACTGGAGTCAGAATGGAACGGACTGGAGTTGGAATGAAACGGACTGGACTCAGAATGAAACGGACTGGAGTCGGAATGAAACGGACTGGAGTCGGAATGGAACGGACTGGACTCAGAATGAAACGGACTGGAGTCGGAATGAAACGGACTGGAGTTGGAATGAAACGGACTGGAGTCGGAATGAAACGGACTGTAGTCAGAATGGAACGGACTGGAGTCGGAATGAAACGGACTGGAGTCGGAATGAAACGGACTGTAGTCGGAATGAAACGGACTGTAGTCAGAATGGAACGGACTGGAGTCGGAATGAAACGGACTGGAGTCGGAATGAAACGGACTGGAGTCGGAATGAAACGGACTGGAGTCGGAATGAAACGGACTGGAGTCGGAATGAAACGGACTGTAGTCAGAATGGAACGGACTGCAGTCAGAATGGAACGGACTGGAGTCGGAATGAAACGGACTGGAGTCGGAATGAAACGGACTGCTGAACTAACGTGATCCCCAGAGAAGAGCAGGGACATTTCCAGACTGCTGACGCAGGAAGTTGGTAGATTTTGCAGCTGTGTCTGCAGGGAAAGGTGATGTTGAGTCATGGAGGCTGAATATGAATGAATCCCTCAGTTTTCAAAGCTTTACTTACAAAATAAAATGTGAAAGTATAATTTTCCTCCCACTTCCCAATTATACAGTATTTTATGTTGGTCTGGCAGATGAAAACAAAATCTAAATTTAAAATAAATGTGAAAGTTTGTGGTTTAAAACTAAGAACGTGAAAATATTTCAGGGTATGAACGCTCCAGTAAGATCTGAATTAACCTTCCAGTCTCACTTCCGTTTCATTTGGAGCATTTATTAACATTTATTGTCTAAAACAGTAGCTAAGACATGAAAAGGCTTACAGTGACAGTAGAGACGTAGCGGATCTGCTCTGCAGGCTGATGGCCCAGACCTCCAGGACAGACTGAATCCCTGTGGACTGGAGTTTCTCTGAACCTGCGAGGGAAAGAGCTGTGGAGCTCCGGAGCAGAACAGACGATCCGATCAGAGTCCAGAACAGTTATTTCAACAATCAGCAGAGCAACACCTGGTGACTGATGAACAGGAAGTGCCTGGAGAGTAGATCAGTGTAGATTTGCTGCTGAACGCAGCCGAGGCAGAGGAGTGGAGAATCGATGATCAGAGCAGCCGGACAGGCCGGCCACGCCTGGATCACAGCCGAAACAGGAAGCAGGAGGAAGAACAGGAGGAAGAGCAGGAGGAAGAGCAGGAGGAACGGAGGGAATGATTTATTTAAGTTTATTTGGAAGGGACAGGCACACTTGACAAACAAACAAAACAGCAGAAACTATGTTTGCATCATAGTGCAATAGCAACAGTGTCCCTGGATGGGCTTTTAAAAGATCTGATTCTCAACAGCGATCAGTCAGTGTGAACTCTGACCCGTCGTCATCTACCATCCATGATAACAGACATGATGATGGTTATGGACACATTTTAACTTTGTTTTGGGTTTGAAGTTTTCACAGATTGAATCAGTTCCTTTATAACCTCAGAAGTTAATCAGAACTCTGCCTGTTTGAGGCCTGAGGCTGCCTCATGCCTCATGCCTCAGGCCTCAGGCTTCATGCCTCATGCTACATGCCTCATGCCTCATGCTTCATGTCTCATGCCTCATGCTACATGCCTCATGCCTCATGCTTCATGCCTCATGCCTCATGCCTCAGGCCTCAGGCTTCATGCTTCATGCCTCATACTTCATGCCTCATGCTTCATGCCTCATGCTTCAAGCCTCATGCCTCATGCCTCATGCTTCATGCCTCATGCTTCATGCTTCATGCTTCATGCCTCATGCCTCATGCTTCATGCCTCATGCTTCAAGCCTCATGCCTCATGCCTCATACTTCATGCCTCATGCTTCAAGCCTCATGCCTCATGCTTCATGCCTCATGTCTCATGCTTCATGCTTCATGCCTCATGCTTCATGCCTCATGCTTCATGCCTCATACTTCATGCCTCATGCTTCAAGCCTCATGCCTCATGCTTCATGCCTCATGTCTCATGCTTCATGCCTCATGCTTCATGCCTCATGCCTCATGCTTCATGCCTCATGCCTCATGCTTCATGCCTCATGCCTCATGCTTTATGCTTCATGCATCATGCCTCATGCTTCATGCCTCATGCCTCATGCTTCATGCCTCATGCCTCATGCTTCATGCCTCATGCTTCAAGCCTCATGCCTCATGCTTCATGCCTCATGCTTCAAGCCTCATGCCTCATGCTTCATGCCTCATGCTTCATGCCTCATGCTTCAAGCCTCATGCTTCATGCCTCATGCCTCATGCTTTATGCCTCAGGCATCATGCTTCATGACTCATGTCTCATGCTTCATGCCTCATGCTTCATGCTTTATGCCTCATGCTTCATGCCTCATGCCTCATGCTTCATGCCTCATGCCTCATGCTTCATGCCTCATGCTTCATGCCTCATGCCTCATGCATCATGCTTCACGCCTCATGCCTCATGCTTCTTGCCTCATGCCTCATGCTTCTTGCCTCATGCTTCATGCCTCATGCCTCATGCTTCATGCCTCATGCTTCATGCCTCATGTTTCATGCCTCATGTTTCATGCTTCATGCATGTCACATTAATACCTACAGGTCCTTCGTTTGGCACGTTGAACTTTAACCTCTGAGGTTTTCTGTGCCGCCCGCATTGCAGCGACCTTCTGTGAATGAAAGTTTCTCAGTTTCATCCTTTCATTCAGATGCTCTGTGTGTGAATCTGAGGTGACCGTGTTTCATGATCTGCTCCTGTCAGACAGCCGCCTCTCCTTTTCAGTTCAAGGATATAAAGAGTGAACATATTAGCACATGTTAAGAGGCTGACTATTTTTAACCTGTTTGATTTTCCTTTCTTAATTTTTTATGTCCTTCAAATATTGAACAGCACCTGTAACTGAACGTCTTTATTGTTGCTGTGCAGATGGAGCTTTGGTTTGTTCTCTGATCTGTAAAGTGCCTTGAGGTGAGATCTGCTGTGAATTGGCTTCATACAGACAAACTGAACTGAACCTCTCAGTTCTGTGTCTCTTTCTTGCCTTTGTTCAAGGTGATGCCTCCTCCTCCTCATACGTTAATCACCTGTAAGTGAAGCCTTGCTCCACCTCTCTATTGAAGTCTGCTCATCTTTTTTCTGAGAGATCCTGTTAACGGACAGATAAATGAACCGATGGAGTTTTAAAAACAGATTATTCCGTCTGAAGTGATTCCTGGGTTGAGGTCATCCTGTAAAGAGAATGGGTGAGTCCTTGAGAATGAGACCGCCGGTGCATGAGTCATGAACCGGGACCAGGATAAAATCTCGTTAAAGCTAATTAAAACGAGTTGTGCACATGGCTGCCTCAGGACAGCGGCGGAGCTCCGTCACCTTCACCAGGAGTGATTTAGCTCAACACGCTGTTGTGACCTGAATCAAAAATCATATCGCTATTAAAGGACAGAAAACGTTTTTCATTTGGCCATAAATCAAAGCAGGATGAACTGTGACACTCACTGTGAATTATGCACCATTATGACATGCAATACATACATCAGTATTTTCCTTTATGGTTCAACTGCTTTTTCACTCTTTATGAGCTCATCTATGGTTTAATTGCAACAACAATCAAAAATGTTATTTTTTTGAAAAAAAAAGTTTCTTTTAGGTGTGTTTGACTAAACTGCAGACCAAACTGAGAGACAGAAATAAAAGATGCAGTTATGTGGGCTGCAGTGAATGTGTGGTTCCTGCTGTTAAAGCGGATGGACTCGGAAGGTTTGGTTCAGTTGTTGGACCTGTTGGTGGCGCTGTAGGACGAACTGAGGATTCGGAGGTAAAAAGAACATCAGCGTCTTCGGTCCACATTTCTACCGAAGCTGCATGAAGCATCAGGATCCTGGGCAGGACAACACTTTGGACCCATACGATGGGACCCATACGAACCTGAGTAACAGATTCAACACAATAAATATATTTGTTCTTATGTTGAAGGTTAGAATAGAAAAATGTTGCTTATTTTGTCACATTTGCTTCTATATTTTTCAGTTGAAATGAAATAATTGTGATTCATTTATTATAAACCCTGTAATCAATCAGTCCCACTATTATCATTAACCATTCAAAGATCAAAGCCTGATCAATTCGCTGATCTCCTCAGTCGGTTTCTGTGATTCCTTGTCGGATCTTCCTGTTCCCAGCCGCTGCACTTCGTTCTTCCCTCTGTGGTTTTCTGTGTTTCTTTGTTGCCTTTGTGTTTCTGTGACTCTGGAAGTGGAAAGAGGAATTATGCAGCAGAGCCTCAGTACCTCTAACAAGCTGGACTCCTTCTGCCTTCACAGCAGCACACAAACCTGAAAGAAGAACTATGTTCTTATTTTATAAAGTGCATCTCTATGTGAAGTCAGCGCCACAGTCAGCCTAATAGATTCAGACATTTAAGCGCAGATCATCCGTAAATCATCTCCCGTGATAGATGATGACCCCCGCCTCCTCTCTTCCTCTTCCACTTTGTCTGTGTCCTCCTAATCCTGTTTATAAGGATCCATTACCTCCTCTCTCTGCATCCCACATCCCTCTCAAGGCCCCGGACTCTGACGGCGGATGATGAATCAACGACACATTTCACTTTAACCTTCCAAGCCGCTCCCCGGCTCGCCGAAGACGAGTCCCGCACCGGGTAGACATGCAGTCCATATCGACAACTCAGGCGTCCAATTTAATGGGGAGGCCTGGGAGTTGAGGCGGCAGCAAAGGGTCCATAATTGGCATCCTTCTAGTCTTATTAAAGGGGAAGGCAGTGGGATGGATCCTGAAGCCAGATCGCTGCCTTTATTAGAATGGTTGTGTAAACAGAATCACAAGGAGACGTAACCGTGACACTCGTCACAGTCTCGGTTCTCCAGCTGCAAGTTAGGCTAATTAACTGCTGCAATAAGTGAAATATTGCAGCATAGCTGTAAAGCATCATCAGTTCATTGTGTTGATTTCCGCTGAGGAGAAAATGGTTGGTTGTTTTGTTCTATGAAAGGTTCAGAGATCTTGGATAAATCTGCTCTCACCTATGCTTTTCATAAAAACTGCTTTTCATTCCTGCTCAGCCTTGAGAGCGCTTAATTCTGCTGGAGACAAAGACGAGGTTGATGGATTCCCGGCTCGCCTCGGCAGCCTCCTCTGCTTCAGTAGACCTGCTTGCTTAAGAGGGTTTGTGCCATTCAACGCTTCAGGGTCTTGATCCCAGGAGAGACAAGAACAAAGGAAAAAACGAATCTGTGCGACTCTGGATGCTGTCTGCAGACATGTCCGCTCTCAGGAACTCTCCTCCCACCACGAACCGAATCCGCTGATGTGAATAAACATTACATCGGGGAACTGTGCTGCAGCATGGGAGACTTAATAGTCCTTGACCAGCTGAGTGAGAGGGTTGAGAAATGGCTCCGCAGAGAGCTGCATAGAGATGGCACAAGCACAATTATCAAACGGCTCTGGTGGTTTGCTTCAGCATCTTGCTTCTCCAGTGGTGGCTGAATTAGCTGCATGCACCAGCTGACTGCCTCTAAACTCTTGAGCACTGCATGCATTGCTCTCTTTGCAGTGTGGGCAAGCTTTCTGCCTGGTCAGAGGTTTCAGTATATCGTGTCTGCATTCATGGCCTGAAGTTTTTGCAGAGGCATGCTTTCCAGGAACAGAGACGTAATTTTACAGGAAAACTTTTATGACTATGTTTTTACTCATTTAAAATCTGAAATGTGTGACATTTAGGAAACTAATCATTCTGGGTATCTTCTGAAAGGCACAAGCATAAATGTAAGAATATTAACAGAACCCAGTTTACATGCAGGATGAAACATGAACTGAACCCAGATCCTTCCTGCTGCTGCATCTATCAGATGAAATTGAACAATTTATGGCTGGCTGTGATTAAAACCGTTCTCACCGTTAATCATGGAGGCGTTTGATGCTGCAGACACATTTAGGAGTTGCAGTTTGTCCACCAGCTGTTTGCACATTGGTGAGCCAATCAGCTGTGTGCATGCTGAGACCCAAACCGGCTGAGTCTGCATGCAGAGGAAGGCTGGAACAGGACAGGCTGTTTATGGGGAAATGCTCTCTGATTCTGATCAGTGTGTCAGACGCAGCGGCATAAATGATGCATCTCAGTAGAGCCATCAATAACAGCCAGAGAGCGGCTAATGGACGAATTAAACTGGGCAGATAAGAAGTTTTGCTGGAAGCTTCAATAAATCAGCACCTCAACGTGACCCACATTGGACCGGACAGAACTGACATAAATTACTAATGGATGCTGAGAGAAGTGTTACTGTTATTGTGATCAGCATGAATCCGGATACCTGACAGCGTGTGCATTAAAAACATGCTAAAATATTTTGCATACATGTGATTCGCGGCGCCTCCCTCTGCTGCCGTCGGAGCTTTTTGAAACCAAATCACGTTTTGGAGTTCGATCTGCCCGAGTCGACGCGACACGTGGATCTGTATGTGTGACCTTGACCCTTGACCTGGTCATGACTCGGAGCTAAATATCAGAAGAGTCTCTTTTATTTTGAACCTGCTGCCATTTAACACACAGACTCCGACATTTCCACCAGGAAGGATGGATGGCATGAGAGTGTGTCCACACACACGCTGCCTCCAGGGACCAGCCAGCAGGGGGCGGAACAAACTGGACTTTAATCAAGAGTTTATGTATTCCTGAATATGATGTGAAAAATCAACAAATAAAGTAATTAGAATCTCATCATTATTTCAGAAGTCCTAAATATTTTTCACTTTTCTTTTTTTTTCTTCTAAGAAAGTACCTACTTTTAACTGATTTTTTGTTTTTTTTAAGAGCAATTTGACAGATTGTGTGTTTTTATTGTCCTATTGAAAGAGTTTTAGTTCCTGCTAATTAATAACTATTAATTAGCAAACCATTAATAACCAAATCTGCTAATTAATAACCATTTGATCAGGGTGAAGGAGTTGAGAGTAGTTAAAATTTTGTTTACCTAGAAAACAATTAATATATAAGT